>NC_037677.1:61929855-62056732 GCF_003255815.1 Theropithecus gelada
CAAAAAAAAAAAAAAAAAAAAAAAAAAAAAAAATCATTGCCTAAACTCAGCCCTGCTGACAGACAAAGATGGCCACTGCCAAACCCCATTTCTTGGCTGACACGTGGTGCCTATCACAGCTCAAAGTGTTTGCCACATCACGAGGCCTATGATGGCTGAAATTTGTATAGATAAAAGGTAGTCTTAGGGTGTCCACGTCAAATGTTGCATCTGCCTCAGTTTGTTCTTACCTGCTCTGGATATTGGTGATGGCTCTGTGTGGAAGATTATATTTTCCAAAGATGGTTGCAACATCCCTCAATCTACATGACGTTGAGTGACCTTGACACTTCTTCCATGGAGAGGTCTGTGTCCTGTGTCTTTGCATCTGATGGGCCTGTGGCTTGCTCATAGCCGATAGAAAGCAATGGAAGTAACACGGATGACTTCCGATCCTAGCCTATAATATGTGATGCAGCTTCTGCTTGGTCAGTTAGAATACTTGGGCTTGGAGGTCTGAATTACCATATAAGTAGACTAACCATCCTGAGGCTGCCATGCTGTTAGGAAGCCCAAGCTGTCACACATGAGGAGACCACGTGGAGAGGCCCTGAGACTATATGAAGAGAGATACTTGGCCATCCCTAGCAGTTCCAGTCTTGAGCCATTCCAACACCAGCCTCCATCTGACTGCAACTTTATGAGATCCTTCCTGAGCCAGAACCACCCAGCTGAGCCCATCCTGATTTCCTGGACCTCAGAAACTGTGAGAGATAATAAAAGGATTGCTGTTGTGAACTTTAGTTCACTAAGTTCTGGGGTGATTTGTGACTCAGCGATAGATATTTGGAACACTCTTGAATATGTTCTGCAGATTTTCCTCTGAGGTTGGTGGAAAAGCCCTCCTAGGCTTGGGTGGAGTGAACAGCTTTCTGTATATTCTGATTTCAGTAACCTCCAAATATTCTTCTATTTGTGCCAGACAGTCGACAACTCTTGGCTGACTCCTTGTGATACTGCTACCTGTCCTTCTTATGAAGACGTGAACAGCGAATGTCTGACCCCATCTCACTCTACCCTATTGTGAAGCAATGAGTCAGCGCCTTTCCTGAATGGGGCCAGCCGAGGGGGGCTGCAAGATGTTCTGGACAGATGCATCATCTGATATTTGGAGATGCCTCAGCCCCTGATGGAGACTTCCCTGCACCCTGTTCTCACACTCTATATGAGCCAGCCTCCTCTCCCTCAGGAGGCTGAGGCAGAGGATCGTTTGAACCTGGGAGGTGGAGCTTGCAGTGAGCCAAGATCATGCCACTGCACTCCAGCCTGGGCGACAGAGCGAGCCTTCATCTCAAAAAATAAATACATTAAAAAAAAAATCTCTGAACCCCTTCAGAGTTCAGAGAACCCTCTACCCTCTTTAATGCCAAAATCAGTCACTTATTTTCTCCTATGAACACTGGGAATTAGTAACTGACCACATTTTTGTTTTTGCTTTGGTTGCTGGAAGATATGTGGCCACAGTTGTGGCTTACCATGATAAGGGTATAGATCATACTGGTAGGAAAATGATGAAAAAATACACAATTCTAATACTCAGAGATAAGAACGCTTTGAAGTTTGTGGTACAGCCTCCTAGACTACACACATACATGAAAGTGGGATTTCACAATACATACAGTTTATACTGTGACTCTTAACTTCTTGGAGGCCATAGTCATTTCAAGAAGGTCACGAGACTTCTAGCTCCCTTTGAGGAAAATTCCTCTTAGGCCTATACATACAAACTTGCCGTTAGATTCTATAAATACATAAGTAGTTAATTAATTAGGTTCTATGCCCATAATTTCAGTATTAATGGCTGCATAATAAATATTATTATGAATTGAATTGTGTGGCTATATTGTAATTTATTTAATCAATTCCCTATCATTGAACATTTACATGGCTTCTGATGTTCCTCTGTTTTAAACTATACTCAAAATCTCAACCTGGTGTGGTGGCGGGCACCTGTAGTCTCTTCTAAAGAGGCTGAGGCAGGAAGACTGCTTGAGCCCAGGAGTTTGAGGCTGCCGTGAACTAGGATCCCACCACGGCACTTCAGCCTGGGCAACAGAGTAAAACCCTGTCTCTTAAAAAAAAAAAAGTCGTTCTGAGCATTTCGTCCCAGTCTTCATTTACACTGGTTGCATCTGATGTGTCCTTGCAGCTGCTTTAGATCTTCTGTGGAACAAGGCAGGGCATGTTTAAATACACACAGTGTTTTAAAAATGAGAAATACACCTTGGAACTGTCCCCAGCTGTGGCTCCAGGCAGCTCCCGGCCCTGCCTCACCCACAGCTCCAGGAGGCCGGTGGAAGCAGGACCAGGCCCGGTGTCCAGGCAGCAGGCGTCAGTGGCGCCTGTGATACAGGCTGCCTGGACAGAGGGGCAGTGATTTATGTCGTGGGTTGAGGAAGAACAGGGGCTGTGTGTTCATTCCTGGAGTCAGGACCTCACAGAGCTGGGGTGGGGAGGGGGCTGGGAACGTGGCAGAGGCTGGCTCTCAGTCCTGTTTACCTCCTGGATGAGCAGGAGGGGGAAGCAGCTGGCTTCCAAGGGCCAGGGTGCACCAGCCGACTGGTCCGTGTGTCCACAAAGGCGGCCCTTCAGCAGCGGGCAGGGGCTGTGTCCTCGTGCCTGCCGGCAGTGTCTGGAGGCTGCCCATGGAGGTGGGAAGGGCCCAACACAAACAGCCACCAGAGAAAGGGGCCTTTATGGCCAGTGGAGGATGGCTGCTGGACTGCAGGGAGGATGCCAGCGCTGTGTGGCCAGGGACGTGGCCAGCAGGTGCTGCTCCAGGCCGTCTTGGTGTGGTTGCACCAGAGCATTCGGGGAGAGGCTGTATGCAGTGCTATGGGTCGGGGGCTTGTCTGTACTTCTTTCCTTCCTCCCTCCTTCCTTCCCTCTTGCCCTCCTTTCCTTCCCGTCTATCTCCTTTTCATTTTTTTGTAGGGGAGTGGTTTCCTTCCTTCCTTCCTTCTTTCTTTCTCCTTCCTTCCTTCCTTCCTTCCTTCCTTCCTTCCTCCCTTCCTTCCTTCCTTCCTTCCTTCCTTCCTTCCTTCCTTCCTTCCTTCCGTCCTTCCTTCCTTCTTTCCTTCCTTCTTTCTTTCTTTCTTTCTTTCTTTCTTTCTTTCTTTCTTTCTTTCTTTCTTTCTTTCTTTCTTTCTTTCTTTCCTTCTTTCCTTCTTTCCTTCTTTCCTTCTTTCTTTCTTTCTTTCTTTCTTTCTTTCTGTCTCTCTCTCTCTCTCTCTCTCTCTCTCTTTCTTTCTTTCTTGTCTCGCTCTGTCGCCCCGGCTGGAGTGCAGTGGCAAGATCTCAGCTCACTGCGACCTCCACCTCCCAAGTTCAAGCAATTCTTCCGCCTCAGCCTCCCAAGTAGCTGGGATTATGGGCACCTGCCACCACACCCGGCTAATTTTTGTATTTTTAGTAGAGATGGGGTTTCACCATGTTGGCCAGGCTGGTCTCAAACTCCTGACCTCAGGTGATTCACCTGCCTTGGCCCCCCAAAGTGCTGGGATTACAGGTGTGAGCTGCCACATGGGGCCATGAGCATCTTTTCAAACGGTGATTGGGTTGCTGATTTTCTTGCTGTCAGTTCCCTCTGTACATGCCTCTGGGGAACCCTTGTGGGGTAGGGGAGCTGGGTCCTGTTCTCTTTCTTCCTGGGTGACACTGTCTTGCACTGATTGTCCGTTTCTTCAGTGTTCAAGGAGTGACAGTGTCACCTTTCAGGGTTGTTGTAAGGTAGTATCAGCTCGCAAAGCGCCGTTGCTCACAATCATCCTGACCACCTTTGCCGGGTGCCCCTTATAGACTGAACTACACCCTTCACACGCCAAGCCTCATCTAATCACAGCACCCTCACGAGATAGGGATGGCCGTTTCATCTACATCGCAGATAGGAAAACAGACCCAGAGAGGTTAAGCTGCTTGCCCAAAGTCACCCGGCAAGTAGACAGCAGAGCCAGGATCCAAAACCAAGTGTGAGTTTGAACTCAGCTTCTAACCGCAGCGGAACCTCCCCTCCCTTGGTGCCCCGTGTCACCTCTGCACGGATGCTCCCCTGCCTCTGGCGTCCCCAAGAAGCCCCCTCTTCTCCTCCTTTCCCCAGAGACCCTTCCTCACCCAGCCTGTCTCTCTCTCTGCCCTGTCAGCCCTGCAGCAGAGTGAGGACAGTAGGCTCCTGCCGGCCAGAGTTCACCCCAAACAGCTCCCTTACTGTTCAGCCAAGGAAACTGAGGCCCAGAGAGGGCCAAGGACTCATTCCAATCACACAGCAAATTAGCCACAGAGAACCAGAGCCCAGGCCTCCTGACCCCTTCCTCATTAGAACATTCTTTGCATGCCCTGTAGAGTTCATTGGGAACTGCTGAGGAATCTGTACCAGTTTGACCTGAATATGAAGGCATGTTACTTTCTATCCAAACACTGCTATCGGCTGGGGGAAGCCAAATGCCCCAATTTCTACCCCTTGGAGATATCTTGAGAAGATTCTCTGTTTTTCTGCTGACGTGGTTTTCTAAATGAGTCCTGTCTAATTTAAAGTGCTGGTCTTGTTCCTGATTGGCCACTGCTTCTGCACACCCTAGTGCGGTTCGGAGCCAACCCTCACTGTGAAGGGTCTCTGACACTGAGGGGGCTCTTCCCCTCTTCATTTTGCTTGTTGTTGGGGACAGGAGCAGAATCGGGATGCAGGGGACACTCATGGGTTGTGGGTGGCTGAGCTCTGACATCCCAGCTCCCGGGGCCCTGCAGCTATGGGGGGTCTGTTTGTAGATGGGGTGCATGGCCTGCTTGGGCAGTGCCCAACTTCATGGCAGCCCCCCGCTGTGCTGAGGACCCTCAGAGAGGGGCCCTGGGTCCTGCCCACAGTCATACCCTTTACCCCTTCTCCAGCTTAGGTCCCTGGTTCTTCCCCCATCCTCACCCCCACCTGCAGGGTTCCTTCTCAGGGCCCCCTTTCCTGTTTCCAAGGGCTGTGGGGGCCTGGGGCACCCCCACATTTGCTACTCAGGCCTCCTGCCCAGGCTGCTTCTCAGGTATGTGGCCTGTGCCATCGCCCAGGCCCTGCGCTTAGAAGGGCTTGGCTTTTGGTTTAACACTCTGCTGTCGTCTTGAGATTCCTCATAGTCTTTGACCAACCTCAAAGTGTTGGTCAGGTATCTTATAAAACATCATTCAGTTTGGATTTGTGTGATGCTTTTCCCCCGGTTAGACTGGAGTTATGGGTTTTGTTTTGTTTTGTTAGACAGAGTCTCCCTCTGTCACCCAGGGTGTAGTGCAGTAGTGTGATCTTGGCTCACTGCAACCCCTGCCTCTCCAGTTCAAGCGATTCTCCTGCCTCAGCCTCCTGAGTAGCTGGGACTACAGGTATGCACCATCATGCCTGGCTAATTTTTTGTATTTTAGTAAAGACAGGGTTTCACCATGTTGGCCAGGCTGGTACTGAACTCCTGAGCTCAGGTGATCTGCCCGCCTCAGCCTCCCAAAGTGCTAGGATGACAGGTGTGAGCCACTGTGCCTCCTGAGTTATGGGTTTTTGGGAGGACCCCAGAGGTAAAGTGCTCTTCTCCTCACCTCATACCAAAGGCACATGGTACAAACATGGCCTCACCACTGACGTTAACCTTGCTCAGGAATCCTTGAACTAGAGCCCTGCATTTTTATCTTGTGTGGGGCCTTGCCTTTATCCCACGCATCCACGAACACCCACTGGTGCAGCTTGCCCTCCTGTCATCCTGTCCCACGAGCAAGTGAACCACGATGACAGTTCGGGCCTCGTGCACAGGGACCGGGCACCCCATGCATGCCAGGCCCTGTCCTGGGTATTGGAGGCAGTGGGGAAGCCAGATAAAGCTGAGCTCCGTGGATTTCACAAGTTTGTGAATCCAGGAAGATGAGGCAGAAATAAAGCAGGTGAAAATAGTCATCAACACCCGGCAGGCTTGGCTGCTCTACCAGGGCAGGTCAGGAAGGCCCTCCTGAGAAGGTGACTCGAAACAGAACTAAATTAGAACCGTTGTTCAATCCAGCAATCCCACTACTGAGCATCTACCCAAAGGAAAAGAAGTCATTATATCAACAAGATACCTGCATTCATATGTTTATAGCAGCACTGTTTACAATAGCAAAGATATGGAATCAACCTCAGTGTCCATCAACGGTTGACTGGGTAAAGAACATATGGTATATATACTTATAGAATACTATGCAGGCATAAAAAAGAGTAAAATCATGTCTTTTACAGCAGCATGGATAGAACCAAAGGCCATTATCTTTTTTTTTTTTTTTTTTTCCTGAGATGGAGTCTTGCTCTGTCACCCAGGCTGGAGTGCAGTAGCGTGATCTCGGCTCACTGCAACCTCCGCCTCCCAGGCTCAAGTGATTCTCCTGCCTCAGCCTCCCATGTAGGTGGGATTACAGGCACACACCACCACAACTGGCTAAATTTTGTATTTTTAGTAGAGACGGGGTTTCACCCTGTTGGCCAGGCTGGTCTCGAACTGCTGACCTCAGGTGATCCACCTACCTTGGCCTCCCAAAGTGCTGGGATGATAGGCGTGAGCCACTACACCTGGCCAAAGGCCATTATCTTAAGTGAATCAACTCAGGAAAAAAGTCAAATACCACATATTCTCATTTGTAAGTGGGAACTAAAAAATGTGCACATGGACCCACAGAGGGGAATGAAGGACACTGCTGACTTGGGAGGCAGGGAGGGAGTGAGGGGTGAGGCATTACTCAGTGGGTACAACATAAACTATTCAGGTGATGGTTGCACTAAGACCCCAGACTTCACCTTACGCATGGAACAAAACTGTACCTGTACCTCTTATATTTATATAAATTTTTTTTAAAAGAGAGAAACAGGCCTGAAGTGTGAGGGAGCAGCAAGGGTTCCAGGCAGAGGGGACACCCTCATTACCCTGCCTGGGTGGTGAGAGATGTCACGGGGTCATCCCCAGCCCCAGGTGTCCAGTCTTGGCTCAGGTAGGCATCTCCCGAGATGAGGGCCCGGCCCTCCCCAAGGCTCCTGGGTGCATCTTGCTGCAAGTGCCATCTCCACAGCTGCCAGTTATCCCCGGGCAGGAAAGCGTGGGCGGTTGGCCTGCTCCTCCTGGTTTTCCATCCTCCCTGTCCTCCTAGTCCTCCCTGGCCTCCTCACCGCCACCCGCCCTGTAATTTCCTGTCTGCCATGGGAGCTTATTTGGGACATAACCAGGAATTGTCTCACACAAGGCAAGAACAGGGTTCTCAGTGCTCACCCTGAGTCAGGGCGGCTGCCCACCCACTGCCACGACTTCCCTGCAGAGGCCTGTGCTATGGAGGTGTGGCTGGCAGAGCCCTGACCCTGTGGTGGGGGGCTTGGACCTTGTCCTGGTATGCTTCAGCTCACTGGGTGACCCTGGGTATGTCACTGACCCTCTCTGGACCCTTCCAAATTAACACCACACAGTTCAATTGAGGAGAACTTAGAATCCCATGAAAATTTCAGGTGGCGAGGAGCCCGGCATCATCCCAGGGTGCAGAGGGGGAAACTGAGGCTGTACCATAACACGTGAGACATCAGAGGTGGCATCAGGGGTGCAGGCTTTCAGTCCGGCATCACAGTTCAGTAGCTTTCCAGTGTGGGGACAGGAAGCTGGGCCTAGACAGTGGAAGACTTGTCACTGTTCTAGTCCCATCTCTGACCCCCACTGACCATGAGGCCTGGCCACACAAGACCCTCAGAACCTAGGTTTCTCCATCTGGAAAATGGCGTTAAGCCCTTTTCTCCCAGGGTTGCTGCGAAGTTGAAATGCAATAAGCAATGTTAAAGGGTCTTGCAGGGAGCATCTCCCGGGTAAGAGTCCTCACTCTCTGTAGGATGAGACCCCAGTCTCAGCCCTGCCCAAGCCTCTGAGAACACAAACTTCATGTGACTGAGAGACAGCTCAGAGGCACAGCTGTGGAAGACACCTCCTCCTTGGTGGCTGGGAGGAAGTCAAGAGGGGCGCTGTGACAGGGACAGACCTTCTTCAAAGGCATCTATGGGACAGTGGCTGACTACAGATAGGGAAGCCTTGAAACCTCAGCTTCCTTCTCTATAAATACAGATGCACATATTAGCAATTTACCAAGTGAGAAGCTGCCTGGCTTACTATTCGACTGCTTTTTATCTGCGAGGGCGGCATGAGGCAGGTGTGCGTGCCCCCATTCTGCAGACCAGGAGCGACGGACAGGGGAGCCCACTGCCAAGCTTGAGCCCCGACCTGCCATTCTCCAGGCGGGGAGGGGTGGGCTCCAGAGACCAGGTGGGACCAGGGAGGTCTGAGAGCCTGGGGACAGGGTCTAGCCTCCAACTCTGAAAAATCACATTAGGTCACCAGGGAACAGGGTGCTCTGAGGAGACAAAACAAGGCCAAACCACTTCCCGGCCGGGTGCTGGAAGTCAACACCTACTCTTTTTACTCTATAAATAAATTTCATATTTAAATAAATATGGAACAACGTGACTTTTTTTTTCCCTTCTGCAAAAGAAAAGAGCATTTATCCCACCTCCAGAAGCTCATTTCTTCTTTCCAGCTCCTCTGACATCGCCCGGGGGCAGCCAGGGAGGAATTTTCTCTTCTGGGATGACTGGATCCCAGAATCAGGCACATCTGGGCGGCGCCTGCTCCACAAGCCACAGACAGGCCCTGTGCCCACGATTCTGCTACAAGTCGTTGTCCAGAACTCAGAGCGGATTTTCCCGTGGAAGCAGTATTGCTAGGTGACCATGATAACCACGACTCCATGGACACTCGCTTGGAAACAATCTTGCGTGTGGGTCTTTGGTTCCCAGGCTAGACCAGCAGCCTATTTTGGAGGCAGGAGGAAAAGGCAAGGGCTTTGGGCTCAGCTGTGTCCTGGTTGTGTGACCTTGAGAAGTGACTCAACTTCCGAGCGCCTCCCTTCCCTAGTCTCCCTTCCCCAGTCTGTCAACACTGGGAGATCGTTCTCCAGGGCCTCTTGCATTCCTGCTTGTCTTGTGACAGCTTCTGTTCTGGATTATCTTTTCAAGGATGTTTGTGTAGTCAACAGCCTAGGAAGTGTACACAGAGTAGCTGAGACAAGTCTCAATCAACTTAGAAAATTTATTTTGCCACCGTTAAGGATGTGTCCTCAGGAGGTCCTGAGGACATGTGCCCAAGGTAGTTGAGGAACAGCTTGGTTTTATACATTTTAGGAAAAACATGAGACATCAATCAATGTATGTAAGATGTATACCGGCTGAGTCTGGAAAGGTGGGGCAACTCAAAGCAAAGAGGGGGCTTCCAGGTCATAGGGTGGATAAGAGACAAAAGGCTGCATTCTTTGGAGTTTCTGATTAACCTTTCACTGAATACCCAGTTTACAGGAATAGCTACTTGTGCCATAGTCCGGCTTAGTGAAACAATAGGGCAGAGGAAACAATCAGACCTGCATTTGTCTCGCGTGAGCAGAGGGATGACTCTGAACTCTGTCTGTCCTTTGTCCACAAGGAGTTTCCTTGTAGGCATTCCTCGTAGGCAAATCGTGAGGGAGGTATGTAGCTTTATCTTGGGAGGCAGGTTTGCACTACTCAGTTCCCAGGTTAAGGACCTGCTTGACTTAGTTCCTGGCTTGATTCTTCCCTTTGGCTTAGTGATTTCCGCGTCTCCCTCCAGGGAAGAGGGCAGATTTCTTTGTTTGCTTTCCAGGGGAGTAAAAACAATGTTTCCCTTCAGGGCAAGTTTACTGGAAACCCCCTTCTAAGATTGGGAGTTTTCCAGGTTCAGGATTCTTCAGCTAAACCTACTGAACATGGGCCCACCTCCAAATCTGCCCGATGAAACAAGGGGAACCAAGGCGAACAGGAACGCCTATCGCCTGTTGTGTTTGAGCAATAAAGCCCTTTGTCTGGGCCCCAGGAGTCTTGCATCTTCTGCCAGCATCCATGAAAGCAGGGCAGGCTAGCTGGCTAGCCTGAAGGCAGGGCGGAACTCAGACCTCCGCAGTTCTTGACGGCCAATGCCATGCTTATAATACTTACCTTGTTGCTGTGAGGGAGATGCCGGGCCATGCCTTGCCCTTGGTGGGTGGTTAATAAAAGGTGATTGTGACAATTTTACTATCAGTGGCCAGGAAGTTAGTTATTTACAAGCCACACGGGATTCCCACCCTGAGTGCCCGTGGTATAACTGGCCTTAGCCCTGGGATTAGAAATTCCATTCCTTCTGTGGGGTCTGGGAGCCTGGCCAGGCTCACTGCGCATGGGGGAGGGGCTCCAGAGGGTGAAAGTCCTCCTTGGTCACCCCTTCAGCCCCTTCAGGTAACCGCTATCACCCATGTAAAATATATCTTTCTAGATCCTTCCCTGCACATCAACACGTTTAGAGAATGTATAGCAGTTTGTTTTCACGTAAATGATTTATACTGTATGTGTTGTTTTGCAATTTTCATTTTTCACTTAAAAATATTTCCTGGATACCTTTCTCTGTCAGCCCACTTAGCTTCTGACTGCTGCATACCTTTCACAATAGGACTCTCCAGCCATGTGTCTGCTCCTCCCTCGTGGTGGACCTTTGGTTCTTTCCATTTCTCATCAATTCAAAAATGCACATTGTGTGGCCGGGCGCGGCGGCTCACGCCTGTAATCCCAACACTTTGGGAGGCCGAGGCAGGTGGATCACCTGAAGTTAGGAGTTCAAGACCAGCCTGGACAACATGGCGAAACTCTGTTTCTACTGAAAAACCAAAAATTAGCCAGGCGTGGTGGCACGCGCCTGTAATCCCAGCTACTTCGGAGGTTGAGGCAAGAGAATCGCTTGAACCTGGGAGGCAGAGGTTGCAGTGAGCCAAGATTGTACCGCTGTACTCCAGCCTGGGCAACAGAGTGAGATTCTGTCTCAAAAAAAGAAAAAAAGAAAAAAAAAGAAATGCACATTGTGTGTTGGAAAGCCTTCCTGGGTGCACAGGGCAGGGCTTCCCTGGGGCAGAAGCAAAGATTCCATTTGCACACTGCAGCCTTGGAAATGGAGGCCCGAGGGGCTGTGATGTCTCAAGATGAGGTCACACCAGGCGTCTCAGCCCCTCCTCTCAGGCCCTAGAGCCTGGTGTCCTCCTCCTTCCTCTCCGCTGGGAGTCTCTGCTCTGAAAGAGGAGGGGAGGGACCAGGAGATCAGGCTGGGGAAAGGAGGGAAGGGGTGATTAGGTAACAGGGCGTCCTCTCCCTGTGATGCTAGCAGACCCACTGGGGACAATTGGGGAGGCAGCACAGAGACCCCTGAGGAGCTACCACACTGGAGGGGAAATATGGCCACCAAGGGCCACTGGGCCCCAGGTCTCCTGAGAACCCTCTCCTGGGTGACCTGCTTTGGAAAGAGGCTCTGTCCAGAGTGACACTGACTCAGAAGCTATCAGGTAGCCCAGCCCCTTCGAGCTCAGCCTAGAACCCTGCATCGGCCAGCCCTAGGTCCTCTCAGGCTGCTGCCCCTGTCACATGTTCTTACAGTACAGATACTGCAGAGCAGATCAGTCAGGTCAGCCAACGAATGCACAGGGCCAGGGGAAGAGGCCAGCCGAGCCTGTGCAGCTCACCCCTTTTCACAGCAGACCAGGTGACAGAAACACCAACTTGGGTCCCCGAGAGCTCCTGCCATGCTTTGTGCTGGGCCTGCTGGGGACATCCATGGAAGGCACAGCTAGCTGAGGTCAAACTGGCAGGAGGATTCAGAAACTTCTAGGTGACATCACACAGTAACAAGCAGAACAGACCTAACTAAAGGTTAACTAGCCAACCACCAACTGGGAACTTGAAATGTGCGAGGCACTGTGTCGAGCTGGCTCCCATCTCTCCTGCACTGGGAGGTCAGTGTTATGACAATCCCCCTTCTACAGACCAGGAAACAGGCTCGGAAGGGCACAGAACTTAGTCCAGTCCTGCAGGGGATAAGTAACGTGCCTGGGACTCAAACCCAGGCCTGTCTGACACTGGCCTTCTGCTACTAAATGGTTTATAACCTTTGGAGTATTATGGACCCCTGTGAGACTTTTTTTTTTTTTGAGATGGAGTCTCACTCTGCTGCCCAGGCTGGAATGCAGTGGTGTGATCTCAGCTCACTGCAACCTCTGCCTCCCAGGCTCAAGCGATTCTTGTGCCTCAGCCTCTGGAGTAGCTGGGTCTACAGGCATGTGCCACCACACAGGGCTAATTTTTGTATTTTTAGTAGAGATGGGGTCTTGCCATGTTGGCCAGGCTGGTCTCAAACTCCTGACCTCAAGTGATTTGCCCGCCTCAGCCTCCCCGAGGGCTGATGTTACAAGTGTGAGCCACTGTGTCACTGCCCTTTGAGATTCTAATGGAAGCCTGGAGCCCTTTAACCAGAAGAGTGCCTGAGGTGTAAACACACAGCATGTGTGTGCAGGGCCTGCTTCCTGGGCGTATGGCCTGTGCAGTTGCACAGGACTCCAAATTCATAAGAGCCCCATCTTTGGTTTAATGCTCTGCTGTTGCCATCATGAAATGCTTAACGCTTTTGTACAAGGGGTGCCACGTTTTCATTTTTCACTGGGCCCTGAAACTTATGTAGTCTGTCCTGCATGTGCTACACTGGCATGCACGTGTCCACATGCACCACCACTTTGCAAATGACTTTAGGTGTGCAGGAATCCTATAGGCCATTATATTCTCAGGAGATACCCTTTTTGCTTTGCCCTGCACCCTGGCAAGCTGTATACATGTGCACGTGTGTGTGTAGGAAACTGTCAGGTGAATCCGAGTGCGGGCAGGGAGCCGGGTCAGCAAGCAGTGGGGGGGCTGCAAGGCTGGCATCGACCTCCACACAGCCCATGACAGCAACTCCTACACCACCGGGAGAGGGAACCAGTCCTAGTAATAAATAGCCCTTATCCTCAATCCATGTCCTTAAAAATCTGTCCCCTTCTTGGACAGGACAAGGGGCCTTTGTCAGGCATGGTGGCCTCAGAATAAACACAGGAAGGCGACCAGCGGCAGATGCTCAGACTGCTGTCTGGAGCAGAGTTTTCTAACTCAGGCTCGGCATTTCACTCACAATGCTCCTACCTGTGGCCAACTGGAGGGATCCCTGTGCCCATCCCTGAAAGCAAGAACGTCCAGGCGGGCAACAGGGACGCAGAGATGGTTACAAGCCTCTGAGGACAGAGAGAGCACCTGAGCCTCCGAAGTCAGGAAGCGGCAGCTGGTGTGGGAGGGGGCTTTATACAATCTTCCCTTGGTCTGTGTGACCTTGGGCAAGTGGCTTAACATCTCTGTGACTCAGTTTCCTCTCTGTAAAATGCAGGTGATCACTATACCTACCCCGGGATTTTTGTGAATGTTGAATTATAGTCTAATATCCTTCCAACAAAGCACAATAAATAATAACTGCTGTTATCATTATCATTATTATTATTTAAAGCTAGATTAGAGGACAAGGCTTCAACATAGCTGTGCTTTTAGTTTCATGGTTTGTTAATGTTTATTTTTCAAAATCAGTTAAAGCCCCACGTGAGAGACCATATGCGGGGAGTGGGGAGGATTCACCAACAAAGGTTGGAGAATTAATACTGGATGAAAAGTACCCAGTGGAGAGACACAGGGCTGGTGTGTGTGTGGGGGGGTCACCCCATGACACAGGAGTCTAGAGTGCCTGGGAGGGGATGGTCACAGTCTAAGGCTGGGACTCTCTTCAGGGAAAGGCTTGGAAGAGGAGCATTTCTTTTCTTTCCTTTTTCTTTTATTATTATTTTTTTGAGACAGGTCTGTCATCCACGCTGAAGTGCAGTGGCACGATCACAGATCACTGCAGCCTCGACCTCCTGGGCTCAGTGATCCTCCTGCCTCAGCCTCCTGGGTATCTGGGACTACAGGTTCATGCCACCACTCCCAGCTAATATTTTTTTTAAGTTTTTGTAGAAATGGGGTCTTGCTATGTTGCTAGGGCTGGTCTCAAACTCCTGGGCTCCAGTGATCCTTCTACTTTGACCTCCCAAAGTGCTGGTGTTACAGGAAAGGGGTCTCAACCCCATGTCCCAAGAGAGGGTTCTTGGATCTCACACGAGAAAGAATTCAGGGCAAGTCAGCAGTGCAAAGTGAAAGCAAGTTTATTACGAAAGTAAAGGATTAAAAGAGTGGCTACTCCATAGACAGAGCAGCCCTGAGGGCTGCTGTGGGCCCATTTTTATGGTTATTTCTTGATGATATGCTAAACAAGGGATGGATTATTCATGCCTCCCCTTTTTAGACCATATAGGGTAACTTCCTGATGTTGCCATGGCATCTGCAAACTGTCATGGCACTGATGAGAGTGTAGCAGTGAGGATGACCAGAGGTCACTCTCATCACCATCTTGGTTTTGGTAGGATTTAGTGGCTTCTTTACTGCAAACTGTTTCATCAGCTAGGTCTTTATGACCTGTATTTTGTGCCGACCTTCTGTCTCATCCTGTGACTTAGAATGTGTTAACCATCTGGAAATGCAGCCCAGTAGGTTTCAGCCTCATTTTGTCCAGCTTCTATTCAAGATGGAGTTGCTCTGGTTCACATGCCTCTGACACTGGAATTACAGGCGTGAGTCACCTTGCTGGCCTCTTTTCCTTTTAATAACAGCCAAGGGGCTGTTTCTGTGTCTTCATGTGTGACAGATTCACGTGTGACACATTACTGGGCCCAGCCTCGTCTTGGGTCCAGTCACAGGAATAAGGCCCTCTGGGGGGTGTGAGCAGCCTCCTGGCACAGAGCAGGACAGGGTGTTGGGAGGCCAGGGAGGCTGGCAGTGGGGACTGGAAGGAGGGTCCCATGCTTCACCCCTTCCCCCAGGGCTAAGGAAGTTCTGCCCTGGAGTCCTGGGACCTGAGGGAAGGGGAGATTCAGTCATCACCATTCACCCTCCCCCAGTATTTCAGAGGAATTGCAGCCATCTCTGTGGACAAGGCGGCCTGTTGTCTGTGAGCACTTTATGATTTTGAAATTCATCCCTGCCATAATTATAAGGTAACATTTGGAGGGCTTTCTACATGCCAAGCTCTTTTCTAAGCCCTCCTCTCTGCTTTTTTTTTTGGAGTCAAGGATCACTCTGTTGCCCAGGCTGGAGTGCAGTGGCTCTATCTCAGCTCACTGCAGCCTTGATGTCCTGGGCTCAAGTGATACTCCCGCCTCAGCCTCCTGAGTAGCTGGGACTATAGGCATGTGCCACCACGCCCTGCTAATTTTTAAATTTTCCGTGGAAATTTTAATAGGATCTCACTAAGTTGCCCAGGTTAGTCTCCAGCTCCTGTCCTCAAATGATCCTCCTGCCTTGGCCTCCCAAAGTGCTGGGATTACAGGTGTGCGCTGCTGCATCCGGCCTCTTTGAAAGCTCTGTCTGCATTGTCTCGTTCAAATCTCACAACATTCACGATGTTCACGAGTTGTTAGGGATGAGAAAACAGGCTGAGAAAGGGACAATCACGAGCCCCAAGTTGCCCAGCCAGGGAACCACCGTGAGCCGGGACGGGAACTCAGCTCAGGGGAACGTCATAACTGTGTTCTTAACCACAGTTGGCCCAAACATTGGGTCCCTAAGCCCATGGCTTCAAGCTGGCCCCTCTGTGGGACAGAAGCAGCTCTCCCATCTGCTGATGTTTCTCTCTACTAGCCCCTCAGCATCGGGGCAAGGCAGCTGACCCTTTCCCGGTGCCCACATACCTTAGTAGCAGAGAAACGTCTCAGCATTTTTACTAGCTTTTCAGATAAAAAAAAAAAATAGCCAGGTATGGTGGTGGGTACCTCTATTTCCAGCTACTTGGGAGGCTGACACCCGAGAATTGCTTGAGCTCGGGAGGCGGAGGCTGCAATGAGCCGAGATCGTGCCACTACACTTCAGCCTGGGTGACAGAGTGAGACTTCATCACAAAATACCCCAAAAACAAAAAAAGGGGAGAAGAAGGAAATGGGGAGGGGTAGAATGGAGGCTCAGGAGAGTCAGAGAAATGAACCACAAGAAACTGGGAGAGCGGCTGATCTTTCCGTCTCCTGTGAAGGCAGCCATGACATCCTCCACCAGAAGGATGAGTACCTGGGGCTGGAAGGGATTGCACCACTTGCTCGAAGCCAGCAGCCTTGCTCCTGACAACCTGACACCCTCACAGACCCACCATCGTTCCCCTGCCCAGAGCCCCAGCATTGAGTGGGTTGAGGCGGGATGTGAGGCAGTGTTTGCAACAGCTCAAGGCTGCAGTCCAGGGTGACCCTGCCTCCCCTTAAGCTGCCTTCCCCGGGAAAACAAACACAAGGCTGCCACCAGAACTGTTTGTTCCAGCCAAGCCCCAAAGATAGGGCCCCTGCTCTCACTCTCTGTAGGAAGATAGGAGCCTCACTCCCATAGAGCTGGTTAGCATGGGACCAAGCTCCTTCTCCTGGCTTTTTGTAATGTTTCACTTTGTCCCATCCATCCTAATACACACACACACACACACACACACACACACACTCACAGGAGGCCTGGCCAGGGTTCTCTGCACATGACCATCATTTTTTGTAGGGGAAACTGGGATTCATTTAGGATCATCCACTCTTTCCTCCCTCCTAAGACAGTGTTCCTCACATTCTGCTACCTCAGACGAGGTGGGGCTCAGGCTTTGTTCAAGCCGTATTGCTTCAGCCTCGTAATTTCAAGACCTTGAGCAAGTTACTTTACACCTCCAAACCCTGGTTTCCTCATCTGCAAAGTGGGAAGGATAAAACAATCTACTTTGCAGAGTTGCTGAGAGATTGTTTTACTTTTGTTTCGTTTTTGTTTTGTTTTGCTTTTTTGAGACTGAGTCTCGCTCTGTTGCCCAGGCTGGAGGGCAATAATGCAATTTCGGCTCACTGCAAGCTCCGCCTCCCGGGTTCAGGTGATTCTCCTGCCTCAGCCTCCCGAGTAGCTGGGATTACCACCAGGCCGGGTTAATTTTTGTATTTTAGTAGAGACGGTGTTTCACCATGTTGGACAGGCTGAACTCCTGACCTCAGGTGATCCGCCCACCTCAGCCTCCCAAAGTGCTGGGATTATAGACGTGAGCCACAAAGCCTGGTCAAGATTGTTTTATGTCAACAGTGAAACAGTATCTGGTACAGAGTAGGTGTTAAACAAATAATTGCTATTGTTATTTTGTTGTTATCTGATCCTCACCTCTATCCTCAAAAATAATCTCCAGTTGACTCAGTTATTCCTCTTTTATAAATCACTAACAAAAAGAACACGTATGAAAACACCACTCTGTATCCCATAAATATGTTCAATTATTATGTGTCAATTGAAAATAAAAGGGAAGGCCGGGCGCGGTGGCTCAAACCTGTAATCCCAGCACTTTGGGAGGCCGAGACGGGCGGATCACGAGGTCAGGAGATCGAGACCATCCTGGCTAACACGGTGAAACCCCGTCTCTACTAAAAAATACAAAAAACTAGCCGGGCGAGGTGGCGGGCGCCTGTGGTCCCAGCTACTCGGGAGGCTGAGGCAGGAGAATGGCGTAAGCCCGGGAGGCGGAGCTTGCAGTGAGCCGAGATCGCGCCACTGCACTCCAGCCCGGGCGACAGAGCAAGACTCTGTCTCAAAAAAAAAAAAAAAAAAAAAAAATCCACCGGCTAATGATCAGATGGTGATAACTGGGAATAAAGACAATAAAATGAGAAAAGCAAAAATGCTGCTAATTCGGAGCTTGCTATAACAAGGCANAAAAAAAAAAAAAAAAAAAAAAAAAAAAAGAAAAGAAAATAAAAGGGAAAAAAACCAATACAAACAAATAAAAAACCCCCAGGTATGTTTCAGCATCTCCCGTCTCCTTGCGGCACTAACTCCTTGCCACACTTCACCTGCCTCAGAGCTGAGTAAGCTTCTGGAGCTTTGGAGGAAGTCTTGGGTTAGAAATGAGAGATGTTACTGGCACCTGAGAGGGGGAAGCTGTGAGCGGGGACAGGAGAGACTGCTCAGCTGCAGCTCAAGTCCAGAGTGGTTCAAGGGGCATGGCTGGGGGACAGAAAGCGTCCACTCCCTTGCCTCCTGTACTAGCGCAGGAACCATGCAATAGGCATTCAAATATGCAACTGGCAGGAATGTCATTTGTGCAACCATTTCAGAACATTGGTTGGTAGGCCGGGCATAGTGGCTCAGGCCTGTAATCTCAGCACTTTGGGAGGCTCAGGTGGGAGGACTGCTTGAGCCCAGGAGTTAGATACCAGCCTGGGCAACATAAGGAGACCCCATGTCTATTATTTTTTTAAAACAAAAACAACAACAACAACAAAAACAACATTAGTTGGCAGCATGTATTGAGAGATACTAAAATGTAGATTTTTGTTGTGGTTGTTGTTTTGAGATAGAGTCTTACTCTGTTGTCCAGGGTGGAGTGCAGTGGCACAATCTCAGCTCATTGCAGCCTCTGCCTCCTGGGTTAAAGTGATTCTCATGTCTCAGCTTCCCAAATACCTGGGATTACAGGCATTTACCACCACACTGGGCTAATTTTTATATTCTTAGTAGAGACTGGGTTTCACCATGTTGGCCATGCTGGTCTCGAACTCCTGACCTCAGGTGATCCACCCACTTTGACATCCCAAAGTGCTGGGATCAGAGGCGTGAGCCACCATACCCAGCCTAGATGTCCTTTGATGCTAAAGTTCTGTTAACAGAAATGTATCCTAGGAAGATAATAGAATACATGAGGGAAAAACCCCCAGAGATGCAGGTTGTTTTTTTTTACATAAAGAGGTTCATGTTATGCTATTTAGAATAAAACAATTTGAAAGTAAATCTAATGCCCCAGATTAATGAGTAGTGGCACCAAGTGTGACACCTCTGATTTAGTGAGGATTAGATTCAGTCTTGAGTAATAGAACACTCAAAATTAGAGCAACATTATGAAACACAAACTTCACACACATTCCAGAGATAGGCTATCCAAGGCTAGTGTCGTGCCTTATCAAAGACTCAGGAGACTTCTATCCAGTTCTGCTGTGCCCAGTGAATGACTTTTACTCCATGCTCCAATATGGCAGCTTGAGTCTTGCCATTATGTCTGCATTTGAGCTGTTATGAGGTGGAAGAAGCAAAAAAGAGTACCACTCTCCCTTTATGAAATCGCACCTAACGCTTCCACTTACTTTCCATCTTTCCATTGGTTGGACATTAGCCAGATAGGTACACCTAGCTGTAAGAGATGCCGGGAAAGAAGATAAGACAATAAAGAAACATCTTTCTTTTTCTTTTCTTTCTTTTCTTTTTTTTTTTTTTGAGACAGGTTCTCGCTTTGTCACCTAGGCTGGAGTGAGGTGACACAATCATGACTCACTGCAGCCTCCACCTCCTGGGCTCAAGTGATCCTGCCACCTTAGCCTCCCAAAGTGCTAGGATTACAGGCATGAGCCACCACACCCAACCTAGACAGTTGACTTCTGACCCAGAGCCCCAAGGGGTCAGGGCTTCGGAGCTTTACAGCGTTGGGGTTTCATTCCATTTTTGTACCACAAATAAGTCTACAATGATTTTGAGTGTGACTATGTTTTTTATTTTCTAAAAGAGGGGATGGTTTTAAATTTTCCCTTTTAGAGGTGGAGGTTGCAGTGAGCTGAGATCACACCACTGTGCTCCAGCCTGGGCGACAGAGTCAGACTCCATCTCAAAATAAATAAATAAATAAATAAATAAATAAATAAATAATTTAAAAAATAAATTTTGCCTTTTAATGTTTTGCCCATTTAATGCTGTTTCTGGGACCACAGGGCCTCAAAGCATGGATGTGAAACTAACCTGACTAGAAGCCTTCCCCACTTCCCTTGCCTGCATTTTACAGATGGTAAAACAGATTCAGAGAGGCAAGAAGGCTTGGCTGCGGGGCTGCACAAACCCAGTCATAAAATGACTTACAGGACTATTGACACCTAGACTTTAAAACTTTCCAGCGATTTTCCTCCCGTCTGAGATAAGGGAATCCTACACCAATTCAACATTTTCTCTCTCTCTCTCTTTTTTTTTTCAATTAGGCTGGGAGGCTCCCGGGGGGAGGTTATGGGCAAAGATGAAGATTTAAGAAAATGAAGATGGAGTCTGCATGCGCTGGGGCTGGGAAGACTGAGGGGTAGGAATCTGTGTGGAGAGGGCAGGAAGGTATGCGAATCAACACACACATGCACACAGGCGCACACACACCTATATGCACATACATGAGCACTTACACGTGCCCTTATGCCAGTTCCCACTCGGCTTGTTTGTATCAGACCCAAGGAGGCAGGATAGGGGTGAGCAGTCATGTCTTCTAGATCAAGGTCTGACAGCACCTACTGTGGCGTCATAAGGATTAATTTTGTTTTAATTTAATTTCTTTTTTTTAAGATGGGATCTTGCTCTGTTGCCCAGGCTGGAGTGCAGTGGCACTATCTCAGCTCACTGCAACCTCTGCCTCCTGGGTTCAAGCGATTCTCCTTACAGGCGCTTGCCACCATGCCTGGCTAAGTTTTGTATTTTTAGTAGAGACGGGGTTTCACCATGTTGGCCAGGCTGGTCTCAAACTCCTACCTCCTGATCCACCTACCTTGGCCTCCCAGAGTGCTAGGGTTACAGGCGTGAGCCACTGCACCTGGCTGTCAAAAGGATTAATTAGGATATTGCCTATAAGTGCCTGGCCCAGGAGAGGTGTAATGTGTGTGTCTTCCTCCCCAGTCCTCATTGTGGCTGCTGGGTCAGCGTGCTTGCCTGCCTGATCTCTCTTTGAGGCTCCTCTGAGCAGGATTGGCCAGCATCCATGGGCCACTCCCTTCCTGAATGTACTGGGACCCAGTCTGCAATGAAGTCATTGTTTGAAGCATCTGCTCTTTGTTTGGTAAACCTTCCCAAAGGGGGCTGGAAGCCCACAGCTCCCCTCTGCCGGGCCTAGCTGGAGGCAGGGTCCACAGTCTTGCCTTGGCATCCTTGTGATTTATGCCCATGTGGGTCTGGCCAGGCAGAGGGATAAGGGTCATAGGATCTCGGCTGTTCCAAAGACCAAGGCGAGTCACTTTCTATCTGCTCAGTGGTAAGGAAGGCGAGTCACTGGGGATCTCTGCACATAGACAAGACGAGGGAATGTTTCTCCCACAACAAAGGAAAGAAGGGGAGGCACTTGAGAGAAAATCAGAGCAATAAGATGTCAAGGAAACGCAGACTCAGAGCCAAGAGGCGCCACCAAGCGCTCCTGTCCCAGAGCTCAGCCAGAACCGGAGCAAGGCCGGGCCACGTGGAGACGGCTCCTGCAGAGCCGCAGTGGGGCTAAGACTAGGATGTAGAAAGGGAACAGGAGTTAGATGAGGTGGAAGCAGCTGGAGCTTAGCAAGTACTTAACTGAGAGCCGGATGTTTCTGCTTATTTTATACTTTTGTGTTATTTATTATTTTAGAGTCCATGTCCTGCTGAAAGTGCTTATTTTTATAATGTGCTCTCGTAGTAGGTTCTCCATAACTGGCCTTGGTGGTGTGAACCCTGGCTCTTCTGGGATACCCTGGGTGCTTTTAAACAACAGCTGCCGAAGAAACCCCACTCCAGACCAACCAAATCAGTCTCTGAGGACTGGGGGAGGGTGGTGGTTCTCAAAGTTGGACCCGGGGACCAGCAGCATCTGCATCACTAGGGCACTTGTTAAAGTGCAAACTCTCAGGCCCCACCCTGACAACAGAATCCAAAGCTGTTAGGGTGGGGTCCAGAGATCTGTTTTAACAAGGTCTTCAGGAGCAGGGCGTCAGATGTCCAGGAAAGTGTGAGAGCCAGTGGGAGATTTTAGCTTGTGTCCAGTGCTGAAAACCACTGGGTTTGTTTAGTATTGAGTTTGGGGACTCTTTCTTCGCTATTGAGGGGCAGAGTTCAGAATGAGGAAAGCTGGTCTCTCTCTACTCCCTGTAGGGGAAGGGGGATAATGATTTTACCATTCTTTGAACATCTTCTACATACATAAGTGAGAATAAGAAAAATAGATGGCCACAATTAATGTCCCTGACCACTGTTCTATCTCCAACACCAGTAACAAAAGAGATCCACCCCACCCCTGCGCAGGGCAGCCCTGCTAACTCTCCTGAAATGCTAAGAGGTCCAGGACCTGCAAACACAAGGCCTTTTTCTTAGCTTTTGGCACCTCCTTCACAACCCTGATCCTGGAAGAATTAATCGCTCATTTAGAGTAGTGGAGTTGTTGTGGGAAGTGGGTGGAGTGGAAACTTCTAGGAATCACTTCTTTTTTTTTTTTTTTTTGAGACGGAGTCTTGCTCTGTCGCCCAGGCTGGAGTGCTGTGGCCGGATCTCAGCTCACTGCAAGCTCCGCCTCCCGGGTTTAAGCCATTCTCCTGCCTCAGCCTCCCAAGTAGCTGGGACTACAGGCACCGCCACCTCACCCGGCTAGTTTTTTATACTTTTTAGTAGAGACGGGGTTTCACCGTGTTAGCCAGGATGGTCTCGATCTCCTGACCTCGTGATCTGCCTGTCTCAGCTTCCCAAAGTGCTGGGATTACAGGTTTGAGCCACCGCGCCCGGCCCACAACTTCTTTCATTCACTTCTCTCTCTCGTTTTCAACCTGATGCTCCCGTCAGCCCTTCTGACGCGCTCGTCAGCCACAGTCACTCGGCTTTGTCTCGGGTCATGAGACAGCCGGAAGCAGAGGGGCTGCAGCTTCCCTCCAGGCCAGACCAACAGGAGGATGGACTCTAGCTGAAGTTCCATGACCCTTCTGCCCTCCTGGTCTGGGAGGAGGAGCGTGTGTGTGTGTGTGTGTGTGTGTGTGTGTGTAACAACTACAAGGTGCCCCCAATCCTGTTCTCCCATATCTGGAAAATCTGTGACCTACATAAAGCCAGCTCCTGCCTAGTAAGGAACAACAGGAAAGGATAGAAACCAAGGGCAGGTGGTCGCTTCCGGAGGCTGCTGCTGGCTCCAATGGGCATGCCTCTGTCTGGCCCATAATCTTGATATCTGAACACATGGGTCTCAGCTCACCTGCCAGATGTGCCCCGGTTCCCACTTGGTTATTCACCATCCTCCTCTTTCCTGCCTGTCTCTCTGCCTCTGTGGATCTTTGCTGGCAACCCCACGGGGTTTCTCCTTGGCTTCTTCTAAGTCTGCTGGGCAAAGGAAGATGTCTTGGATGTATTAAAATCAGCCCCATATTGGGGCCAGATGTTCCACAGCAAGCGAGGTGGTCAGGACTGAAGTCAAGAAGCGAAGTGAGGAAACAAGGAGGCTCCAGTGATGAACGACGGTCTCTCCTCAGCCCTTACTGAAAAATCTCCTTTCTGTCCTATTTTGCTCTCGGTATGAGCTCTGCTCTTCCTCTCCTCCCAAATCAAACATTTGGTGATGCATTTCTGCAAACTTCCACGTCTCGCTCTGGGGCCAGGAGACTGGTGTTTGCTTGGCTGTTTCTTCCAAGCGCTCTCTGCAGAAAAGGGCACGGAGGAGAAAATGCAGGCGTTCTGGCAAGTGTGGGCTGAGGGCCTCACAGCAAGTCTGAGAGCGAGCGCCAGCCTGGCGGGGAAGAGCTGGTGGGGACAGCTCTCGGGGACTCTGGGTGATCACAGGATATGGGCAGAGGCCAAGGCTTATCACCTTCCTAATTGCAAAGGTTATATTAATAATTATAACAGTAATTAGTCATGGTGATAACAGTGAGGGTAACGGATAACTGTGGGGAACTGCGCCGGGGCAGCACACGGGATGTATCATGTCACTTAGAGCCTCCAACACCCTCCGAGCTAGGGTCCTGGCTTTATTATTATTCTCTCCATTTTGTACTTGAAGACTGCAGCTCAGAGAGGTCTCAGCTAACCCAGAATGGAATTGGGATTTGAACTCAGGCAGCCTGACTCCGAAGTCCACGCTCTTAACTGCTATGTGATGACACGAGGAATACATGTTTGTTAAAGAAATTGTTAACAATTCAGATAAAGAAAGGGAAAACCATAAAATACTCACCATCTACTGTCAACACTTGGCTTCTTTTTTTTTTGAGACGGAGTCTCGCTCTGTCTGGCCCAGGCTGGAGTGCAGTGGCGCGATTTCGGCTCACTGCAAGCTCTCCTCCCAGGTTCATGCCATTCTCCTGCCTCAGCCTCCTGAGTAGCTGGGACTACAGGCTCCCGCCACCACGCCTGGCTAATTTTTTTTTTTTTGTATTTTTAGTAGAGACGGGGTTTCACTGTGTTAGCCAGGATGGTCTCGATCTCCTGACCTCGTGATCCGCCCACCTCAGTCTCCCAAAGCACTGGGATTACAGGCGTGAGCCACCGCGCCCGGCCGTCAGCACTTTGGTTTCTATCTTTCCAGTCATTTCTCTGTGCAGATACATTCACATTAGAGATAATATTTCATCTCACAAAAATGAGGTCATATAGTGCTTATTGTTTTACAGCCCACTTTTGTCATCTAATGTATCCTAAACATTTTTAATTGTCATGAAAAAAACTGCAGGATCATTTTAATGGCTGCAGAGAATCCATCATATGTAACCATAATTGATGTAACCAGCCCCCTGTCATTCAGCACTTGAGCAGTTTTCCAGTTTTTCACTATTATAAACAACATTTAATGTTTAATGACATTAAATATTAGCATTCAGCCACAGTTACTTCCTTAGGATAAATTCCTGTAACTGGGCTGGGCACAGTGGCTCATGCCTGTAATACCAGCATTTTGGGAGGCGGAGGTGGGTGGATCACTTGAGGCCGGGGGTTAGAGACCAGCCTGGCCAACACAGTGAAACCCTGCCTCTACCAAAACAAAACAAAACAAAAAACAAAAAAAGAAAAAAGAAAGAAAGAAAGAAAAAAATTAGCTGGGCACGGTGGCATGTGCCTGTAGTCCCAGCTATTCAGGAGGCTGAGGCAGGAGAATGGCTTGAACCCGGGAGGTGGAGGTTGCAGTGATCCGAGATCGCCCTGCTGGACTCCAGCCTGGGTGACAGAGTGAGACCTTGTCTCAAAAATAAAATAAAATAAAATAAATTCCTGTAACTGGATTTGCTGGATTAAAGGGTATGGAACATGTTAAGATGTTTGATATATGTCACCAAACTGCCCTTCAGAAGTCTCCCATCAGAAGAATGGATGTTTCCCCACACCTTCACCAGTAGTGGGTTTTGTTTTTTTTTAAGACGGACTCTCACTCTGTTGCTCAGGCTGGAGTGCATTGGCATGATTTTGGCTCCCAAAGTGCTGGGACTACAGGCCTGAGCCACTGGGCCCAGCTAGGTTTTGCTATTTTTTAAAAAAAATATTGCTAGTGTAAGAGGTCACCGTTATTTGGGTTTGCCTTTCTTTGATCTCCACTGAGTCTGAGCTTTTTATTCCTGTGTTTATTTTGGGCTTGCATCTGGAGTGGAGCAGGAGACTTTGTCTAGGAGCTCTTCATGTGGTGTTTCCCTGCCTTTGCCAGCATCACTGGCATCAAAAGCCAAATTCTTTTTTTTTTTTTTTTTTTGAGACAGAGTCTCACTCTGTTGCCCAGGCTGGAGTGTAGTGGTGCCATCTTGGCTCACTGCAACCTCCGCTTCCTGGGTTCAAGCAATTCTCCCTGCCTCAGTCTCCCGAGTAGCTGGGATTACAGGCGCCCGCCACCACGCCCAGCTAATTTTTGTAATTTTTAGTAGAGATGGGGTTTCGCCATGTTGGCCAGGCTGGTCTCGAACTCCTGACCTCAGACGATCTGTCTGCTTTGGCCTCCCAAAGATCTGAGATTACAGGCGTGAGCCACTGTGCCCGGCCACAATCTTGTCATTTTTGAAACCAACCCAATTATCCCATAGAACTGACGTTTATGGCTTCTTTGGAATAAATATTGAAATGAAACCTCCCAGTCTTGAAACTTGATAAAGTGACATTTGCCTTATCTGAGTTCATTTCTCAGGAAACCAACCATCAGGTCTTCCAGATAGTATCAAGGAATTGAAACTCATCGGATCTGGACAATGACAGGCCATATTTCCTAAGCCATGATTTCCTAAGCTAGTGCCTGCCTGTTGTTGACCAACTCCTCTTCCTTATCCCTCCCTAATTCCTGCTTTCCTAGATGTAGTTACATTTCTTCCTTGCTATATAAACCCCTAAGTTTAGTCAGTCAGGGGGATAGAGTTGAGACTGACCTCCTTGGACGCGGTACCCAGTTGAAGCATTCTTCCCTGGCAACCCTCATTGTCTTAGTGATTGGCTTTCTGTGTTGTGAGCAGCAGGACCTAGCCCGAACCCCTGTGGTTTCAGTAACAATTTCTGGAAAGGAAAACCATTAGAACTGCCTGTTTTACCCTCTTTACTTCTACCTCCGGCGAGGCTCTTAGCATAACAGTAATCATTTCTGAGTGCTTACTATGCGCCAGTCAATTTTCATGCATTAACTTAATACTTACAACAACCCCACGAGGTAGATACCAACTTTATCCCCATTTCACCGATGAGGAAACTGCAGCAAAGACAGGCTGGGTACTTTGCCCTAGGCCACACAGCCATGAAATGGGCAGAGCCAGGACTTGAGAACGGGCAGACTGGCTCCACATTCCACACTCTTATCTTCCATGCCATACTAACACTGACATTTGCAAAGATGGCACATCACTGTGTATTTAGAAAAACATGGCTGGGTGTGGTGGCTCATGGCTGTCATCCCAGAACTTTGGGAACCCAAGGCAGGAGGATCATTTAAGCCCAGGAGACCGAGATCAGCGTGGGCAACATGGCAAAACCCCTTCTCTACAAAAAATACAAAAAAATTAGCTGGCTATGGTGGTGTGCACCTGTAGTCCCAGCTACCCAGGAGGCTGAGGTGGGAGGATTGCTTGAGCCTGGGAAGCTGAGGCTGCAGTGAGCCATGATCATGCCATTGCACTCCAGCCTGGGCAACAGAGTGAGACCCTGTTTCAAAAAAAAAAAAAAAAAATTCTTCCAAATGCTTCTTGAACTTTATGACCATTAATTAATTAATTAATTAATTCATCCAACCACTGATCTTCTGGGTCAGACACAGTGGCAGGCTATGTGAATGCTGAGGTCAGGAACCGAGGCTTAAACACCCCTCAAAGAGAAAGAGAAGGGCACTGGCATCTAGAAGTAAGACGTCAGCAGCATTCCCCTCTAATGGGCGTCTTGGATTCCTGCTTCCATGAGCAAGTCTTGATACATGTCTTCTCAACCGTTTCCCTGCTCCCCAGCTGAATAGGACACGTGTCGGGAAGTGGTGGGTCAGGCCAAGTGTGAACATGCCACTATTTGGGCTGGTCAGACCCCTCAAGAGCCAGGGCTGGAGGGAGAAGCACTGCCGATTAGCCAATGCTTTGAGTGAACTGATTTAAACCAGGGTCTTCTTGGTCCTAAGGGTCGGTCTCCACGGATAGAGACAGAGGCAGAGGGCATTTTTTTTCTGGGAAGAGAAGCTGCTTAAATAAATCACCCTCGAGTCAGGGGAAAGAGAATGTTAAAAAACAGAAGTGGAATGAATAAATACTCCCAAAAGGAACGAGAAAACTCTGCCCTGCTCACTTGTCCACACTCTGGGAATTGCTCCATGGGGTATCTCAGAGTTGGTCCCTGGAACCTCAGTTCTGGTTTTCAATATTTGTCCAGGTTTACAGCCTGCCTGCCTGGCGCTCATGCTGAGGGACTCATTCTATGTGGCCCTAGGTTCTATTACGAGCTCTACTCGGGCCCCCATTCCAGACTTCAAAGTATTTGTTGATTTAGGCTCACTGTGAATCAGGCATGCTCCATACAGCACCCTACCCTTCCCGTCGATATTATCCCCCATTCTACGCGTGAGCCAGCCGAGGCTCAGAAAGGGCAAGTCACTGGTCCAAAGTCACACAGCCAGGACACATTGTTGCTATTCAAGCCTGGAGAAGAGCAGACTCAGGGCAGACTTTGGAAAGCTGATACCCAGGAGACAGCTGGTGCTTGCCCTGTATGATCCCAGAGGGAAGCCTGCGATTCCGGCTTGGGTTTCATAGCATCCACACAGTATCTTCACCCATTTGTATTGCTATTAGGTGGGTGCAAGCAGTTTTTTACATTAAAGTGATGGCAAAATCCCATGACTTTTGCACCAACCTAATATAATAAAATACCACAGAGTGGGCAAGTTCTAAACAATAGAAATTTATCTCTCAAGTTCTGGAGGCTGGATGTCCAAGATCAAGGTGCTGCAGGTTTGGTGTCTGGTGAGGGATGTTCTCTGCTTCCTGTCTTATTCTGGCTTCTTCTGGAAGGGACAAGTGCTGTGCTGTCACATGGCAGACGGCAAAAAGGAGCGATTGCTCGTTTCCTCCAGCCCTTTCATAAGGTTGCTAATTCCATTCTTTTTTTTTTTTTGAGACAGAGTCACTCCGTCTCCCAGGCTGAAGTGCAATGGTGCGATCTCGGCTCACTGCAACCTCTGCCTCTCAGGCTCAAGCGATTCTCCTGCCTCAGCCTCCTGAGCAGCTGGGATACAGGGGCCCGCCACCACGCCTGGCTAATTTTTGTATTTTTAGTAAAGATTCGATTTCACCATGTTGGCCAGGCTGGTCTGAAACTCCTGACCTCATGATCTGCCCACCTTGGCCTCCCAAAGTGCTGAGACTAGAGGCGTAAGCCACAGCACCCAGCTGCTAATTCCATTCTTGAAGGCTCTCTCCTCATGAACCTTTCTAAACGTCTCACCTCTTGATACTATCACATTGGTGATGAAGTTTCGATACATGAATCTTGGGGGACATTCAAACCATAGCACACAGCCCATGGGGTCTTAATACATCGGGTGTGAGGTGTGAGGCAAAGGATGGGACAGGAGGATCCAGGCCTGGAATCTGAGGATGAGTGGAATGGGTTCATGTTCCAACACGGCTGGCCATTTCAGCTCTCTGTGCCTCATTCTTCTCTCTGTAAAATAGAATACACTTGATCAGACCAAACCACTCTGCTTCACTCTGCCTTTCAATGGCTCTCTATAGCTCTTAGGAGCAAGTCAAACCTCTTTTACTTAGTACATTCGGGCCCCAGATTTCCTCTCCAGCCTCCTGTCTCATCACCGTCTCGGCCAGAGCAAACTGCTTCTTGGTCTCCAAACTTCCCATGTCCCCTTTATCCTCTTTGCACACACAGTGTCCTCTGTCACTCTGTTGAGCTTTCCTGTGTGGGAGAGAATGGAGCAGCATTTGAGCCCAGGCACTGGGCATTGCCATGCTGATCGCAGAGACAGCGTGCCCAAGGGGTCTGTGTGCCCTACAGAGGAGCATGCCCCACTGCGTGCACCGAGACAGAAATGAGTTGAAAACATTCCAGGGGGGCAGCTCTGGCATGGACTGGATGCAGGCCTGACCCTGTTCACCTCCAGGTGGGAAAACCAGCTGTCCTCTTCCTCCGTGTTTATTCTGGCCACCTGCTCAGATGGGCGGGAGAAGTCTAGGTAGGTGCCGTGAGAGATGGCCAGGGGGTGTTCAGTTCCATGGTGTGCGGACCAGGGAGAGCAACCACCTCATTCCTGAGGTCTAAGCATTAAGAAGCCTAGAGTGTATATATATATATATATATTTTTTTTTTTTTTTTTGTAGAGATGCAGCTACTGGGGAGGCTGAGGCAGGAGAATGGCGTGAATCCAGGAGGCGGAGCTTGCCGTGAGCTGAGATCGCACCACTGCTCTCCAGCCTGGCAACCGAGCAAGACTCTGTCTCAAAAAAAAAAAAAAAAAAAAAAAAAAAAGAGTAGTCTAGAGTGAGTGTTGTCAGGAAAGCCAGCCCAGAACTTAGCATTCCAGGACTTTAAGCCAGGGCTGTAAACCCAAATGCCTATAGTGGCTGGGGAGCTGTCACAGTGAATGGCATGGGAGCCGTGGCCCTCTTGGCCTGACACTTTCTCATGTTGGACAGACATGAATTCACAGAGAAGATATTCTGTTGGAAGTCAAACATCAGTGCAAGTGCTATGATACATGGCAATGGGCATTGCTGCCTCAGTAATTGGGGCGACGGGGGATGGGCAGGTGGGGACTCTGCCCTTCTCCTGTTAAAGAGGCTGCTGCCCCCTCCCACCACAGCCTATTTTTCCTGTGGGAATGAGAGCACCCCAGGGTGTAGATGTTGTCAGACTGTGCCCTATCCCCTACACCTAACCTTTTACTGTGCTCTGGAAACTTCCAGCCACCTGTATCTTCACCTCTGAGTCTAATGGGTTTTTCCAGAGTTTGGGAATGCTGTTCTGCTGGGGCCAGCGGCTGTGCTGTGAAATTAATACTCTCCTAGAGCAGTCTCAGCCAGAGGCTGCCAGGCACTGGTGTAGGAACCTCCAGACTGCCTCCCCTCACCCCGGGGTGGAGTGAGTCCAAGGCACCGGCTTTACACTGTGGTTCCCAGAGGGATTCGGCTGCAGTTCCCCAAAGTGGCGGCTGGCTCAGCGGCGCAGTCTTGCTGGCTGCCTGCCTCCTCTCCTCCCTTGCCGGACCGTCTGCAGCTCCTAAAGAAACCATTGTGCCCTTGTCCCAGGGTCAGCTGCCGGTGTAACCCAAACCAAGACACCTGATTTTCAAGAGGAGCCTTTTATATAAAATCCCTTCATTTTCAAGTGTTGTCCTTGAATGCCAACTGTTTGTTTTTGAGACAGAGTCTCACTTTGTCACCCAGGCTGGAGTGCAGTGATGTGATCACAGCTCACTGCAGCCTCAACCTCCTGGGCTTAGGTGATCCTCCCATCTCAGCCTCCCGAGTAGCTAGGACTACAGGTGCGTGCCACCACACCGGGTGAATGTTTTGTTTCGTTTCTGTAGAGACATGGTTTCACCATGTTGCCCAGGCTGGTCTCAAACTCCTGGATTCAAGTGATCCGCCTGCCTTGGCCTCCCAGGGTGCTGGGGGTTATAGGTGTGAGCCACTGTGCTGGCCTGCCAGTTGTTAAAAGCAAAAACAAACATGGTGTGAGCCACATATCCATGGGGCAAATTAGCCCCATGGTCAAAGGTGTATAGGACTGAGTGTACCTGGGCTTGGCCTGACCCTCTAAACTCCTGGGCACTGTGGCTGTGGTTATCCCCAAGGGTGTATTTTTCAACAACTTGGCTGTCTTCCCCTCTGCATAGGCATGAAATGCATCCCAATGTCACCCTCCCTCCCTTCCTCTCTCCCTTCCTTTCCCAACCTTCCCCTCCCTTCCTTCCTCTTTCTTTTTCTTCTTTTTAAGAGGTGGGATCTTGCCATGTTGACTAGGCTGTTCTCGAACTCCTAACCTCAAGCAATCCTCCCATCTCAGCCTCCCGAAGTGCTGGAATTATAGGTGTGGGCCACTAAGCCCGGCCTCTTCCTCCCTTTTTTCGTTCTTTCCTCTTCTCTTCCCTCTCCTTCCTTCCCCTTCCCTCCCTTCCTTCTTTTTCCCCCTTCTAATTTTCTTGGGCGGGCCTCTCCTGCTGGGCACTTACTACCTGCTTCTTCTTCCAATAAACGGCCGGCCCACAGCATTCAGCAAAGATTTTACTAGCTACCAGAGGATTACACCTCCAGGAAACCTATTTACTGCTGGTAACCTTTGTCCCACTGTTTCAGAAATGGCTCCTTTAAGAGCGATCTCAAACTCCTATTTCTCAGATAAATAGTATCCCGTGGTGTTTATACCTGGCCTGGTTCTCCAGAGTCCCCACTCTCTGTGGGGAGTTCCACATCTTTTGGATCATGCCACGGAGGCCCCACAGTGTGGGTTGAGTTGAGGAAGCCAAGAACCAGGGAGGTTTGGGGACAGCAAGTCTCAGGGCCTTGAATCCTGGCCCACAGTGCCCCCTGAGACTGCTGTAATCTCTGAGGGCTCCTCTTACCCTGGCAGCTCGGGGAGGATGGCGTGAAGGGGGATGGGCCTTAAACCCAACCCTGGATTTTTTCTCCCAGCCAACTCACCCACCTTCTAATGTCTGCTTAGGGTGGCTTTTGGTTCTACACACTTCCAGCTGCAGGCTGCTGATAGCTACTATCTGCAGAATGACGGAGTCTTGGCTGGGTGTAGTGTCTCACGCTTATAATCCCAGCACTTTGGGAGGCTGAGGCCGGCAGATTGCTTGAGCTCAGGAGTTCAAGATCAGCCTGGGCAATGTGGTGAGATCCCATCTCTACAAAAAATACAAAAAAGCTAGCAGGTGTGGCACATGCCTGTGGTCCCAGCTACTTGGGAGGCTGAGGCAGGAGGATTGCTAGAGCCTGGGAGGTCTAGGCTGCAGTGAGCTGTGACTGTGTCACTGCACTCCCACCTGGGTGACAGAGTCTTAAAAAATAAAGAAGGCCAGAGTCTTGAAAAACACTGTTGTTTGGGGAAAAAAAAAAAAAAAAGCTTTTCATGATAAAGGAATTCCGTAAAAATGGTTCCTTCTAGGAGGTAATCTTTAACGCTGGGTGAGTCAGGAGAGCGGCCTGCGTGGAGCCTGTAATGGCAAGTGTGCACCGTAACTTCCCAAGAGCAGCCCTGTGACCACAGTTTCTCCAAACACACTTGGGGACGCTGCTGCAGGCTCCAGGGCTGGGCCAGTGCTGGGCCTGGCAGGGCTCTGTGGGCAATGGCACAGGTCCTTGACCCCCGTCCCCTGCTGATCAAACTGCTTTCCAGAGAGTCCCAGCCAACTCTCCCTGTCCCAGAGAGCACACCGGGCACTTGGTTCCCTCCCAGGGTTGAGTAAATTGGGGTGTAGGAAGGAAGACTGAGGATCCCGAAGGGGTCTGGGGGTGGGGGAAAGGGGGAGGAGGAGAGATGGTTCCGGCCTCGTGGCTGAGGGGTGGGCAGGTGGGGAGGCGTCCAGGCTTCTCTGCTCTGTGATTAGTGCAATTTGTTTCCCCAGGGGGTCATTTGTGGTAGGAAACACAGCCCAGAAATTAAACTAACTATATCTAGTCCCCAGAGTAGGGGAGACAGCAATAGCACCTGACTGGGATGGACAGCTTCTGTTCAGGTCGGGATGACAGGTACCAGCTCAAATACTTTAATGGGCAGGAGGGAGCTGGCTTGAGCTTCCCAGGCCTGGACTGGGTGAACTGGCAGAGACACAGGTTAAGATTTGGGGAGGGGGCCTGTTCCCTCACGTTGAGCCTTTCTGAGTCTTCACTCCCTCACTCCAGGAGCCACTGTTCCCATGCTCAGCCCTCCTCCGCCTCTTCCTGCAGCTGCTGGTCCTGCTACCCCTGTGTCCTGAGACCCACAAAGCCCCACCAGCTCTGGCTTCTATGTTCCAAAACGAGCTCTCTCCCTTCTCCCTGGGGAACACCCATGCTCTGTAGGCAGCTCTTGGGAGACAAGCAGGGCTGAAGTAAGAACTGAAGTTGTTATGACAGATGTAACTGCAATTTAAAAGGACTCCATTCAATTTCTTAGCTGAAAGGGTCCTTGGCAATCTTCTCATGTGTTTTTGGAGATTTAGTTGAAGGCCAAATAAATCTGAAATGCTGTCTGAACATGTAAAGCAGATCAAAACACACTGTGGCTCTCGTGGAGAGCGTGCCACCTGCCCTTTCAGCTGACTTTTGAATCCCTAATGGGGCTTTTTGGGAACAATGTGAACAACTGATTATACTTTCATTCTAAAAGGAAACTGGTGTCCAAGTAAAGGCAGTGACTCATCCAAGGTCACACAGCCAGACAGTGGCAAAGCTAGGACTCATCCCCAGGCCCCCTGACCGCTGGCCCAATGCACCTGTCTCTGCCCCCAAATACCTGGGTTTTCTCTCTCTTCCCCCAGCGCAGTCCCCACCAGCTCTGCCAGCCTGGTAACGCAAGGAACGTTCATCCTGCCCATACTCCCCTAGTGCCTTTGATCCTTTGGGAATGGGCAGGGAATGGATTCTCTGTCCTGCTTCATGCTGGAAGTCACCTCCCTTCCGTCAATTAAAAAAAAAAAAATTGTGACCCAATTGCTGCTGAGAACAAATGCAAAGGAAAAGGCAGAGACACGCTGCAGGTTTTGCTCGTTGCATGTTTTCATCTTTAATTAAATAAGTCAAGTAGGCCATCAGGAGATGGGTTCACATTCTATTCTGCAAAGCAGGCCCTGACTGCCAGTGGCTGCCAGCTCTCTGAAGGGCAGCCCCAGCGTTTCCAGGAGACGGCAGATTGTCTGTGGCCATGGCAAGGACATCTGGGACGACAGTGACAGCAGTGGGGCTGGGAGCAATGTGGAACGGCACCAGAGGCTGAGCAGAATGAGCTACATGCTACACATACACGTGGATGCATATGTACATACCGTGGCAGTATATGCCGTGAAGCGGTGTCTCGTACCATGCAGACATGAAATAGCACACAGGGATGAGGTGTTGGCAAAAAGACAGTGTGCAGGACCTGGGAGGGAGCGGGGGAGCCAGGCAAATTTGGACTAGACTATACAGCCGAGATGGAGACTTCAGGGGGTGCCCTGTTCAAACCAATGGCAGAGGACGCAGACCACCTGGGTCATTGTATCCCCCCAGCAAAGTACCTGATCCACAAAGTACCTGATCCAGCAAAGTACCTGATCCACAAAGTACCTCACATGAGCTAGGCCCGTGAGGATGGCACCATGTCTGTAGCCTTGGAAACATGTAACAAATTTGTCCCCCATACAGTTGTGGGGTGCCAAAGGACACGAGACCAAAGGATCTTGAAGCTCTTGAGACATGTGAAGTTGCCAATTCTGCTTTGTGCTTTTGAGGTAAAGAGCAGCTTCCACTGTCTCTGAAACTGCAGCGAGTTGAGAGGTGATGCGGCTGCATTTAGGAAGTCCTGGATCCTCTCCCTTCCATCTGGCTGCGCCTTGTCCTAGAAGCTTCACAAGCAAACCCATCAACTCAGGAGCCCTGGATTTCAGCAGGCGGTCCTTCTATCAGCTTGTACAGATCTGTAAGACACACTTGGCTTGTGAAGGTGTCTACTCCCACCCCACCCCGCTTTCTCTCCCCTTAGCTCTCCTTGCCTCAGGTATCAGCCTTTGAGATCTGGCTTCGCTTTCTGACTTTGGGAATGGGGGTGGGAGGGGACCGCCTTGAGGACACAGCTATTCAGTCTTCTGCTCCTGTTCTAGCAAGGGACAAGTCCTACAGTCAACTGGTCTCACCATGTTGCCCAGGCTGGTCTCCAACTCCTGGGCTCAAGCAATCCTCCCACCTTGGCCTCCCCAAATGTTGGGATTACAAGCCTGAGCCACCGCACCTGGCCTATACGGTCAATAGACCCCAGCATAGCAGAGGATGACCTGGGGCTGGAAGACTTTAGGGTCAGGATATCTCCTCTACCACCCAGGCCAAGAATCAACCTTCTGGGAAGGACCTCCTGCTGGAGCTCCTTCCATTGCCAGACAGATAGATGACCGAGATGGGAGGGAAAGATGTCGTGTGATGCCGGTGCCTCCGTTCTGTGGGGTTTGGTCAGCAGCTGCTCCCCTACGCCAGCCTCTGGCAGTACCTCCCAGGCTGAGGGTGCTAGCAGACAGGAAGTAAACTTGTTATTAAACATCTCTTTTCTGCTTATTTTCAAGTGCATGTATCGCAGAGGGACAAAAGCCTAAATTTGCTTTATATTTCTAAGCTTTTGGAAAATAAATCGGTGACCACCTGCGGTGTGTGTGTGACAGAGACGGGCTTCTGTGCACACGTGGGCTTCTCCTTCCCTCTCTACGGGGACCTGGGAATCCTGCCCTCCACTAATTACTCCCAAGGACCCTCCAGGGCCCTTATCCATTCCTCAATTTATGAACAGGCCCCAAGGGGAAGATGGGAACAGGCAGAGCAGGGACAGCCTGTGAGCGCTGGATGCTGCTCTGTCTCACCAAGGCCTGGAATGTTCTGAGCCATTTCTATAGGCTGGGCCGCAGAACTCATCAATAAGAAAGAACATGAGTAAACACTCATAGCTGAATAGTCCTCTTGTGCTGGGGAGGCTGGCGGCCAGTGGAGAGAGGCCTCAGCTGCTCCCTCTGTCTCCGGGCAGGTGGGCAGTTTGCAGGGGAAGGCTTCTGGCAGACAAGCTGGAACAGAGGAGAAACCAGGGCCAGCCTTGCTAGAAAAGGAGGCCCGGCCCCCAGCGCTTCCATCTTCTCCATCCCAGCTCCAAGCTGAAAATCGTGTCCACGTGGATGACTCCAACCACATCCACAACGTGTCAAGCCAATAGTCACACCACATTGTCCTTCCCCAAACCCCAACGGTTCCCAGAGCATCGCTGAGTCCCAGGGGAATACATTTCCAGGAAACACCCACGCACTTGTGACCGGTCTCAAACACCCGGGCAGAGGTAATATAGCAGCAAGGGCCCTGATGTGGCATCTCAGATAAACATGAGAGAAACCAAGGGATCTCAGATCTTAAACAACGTGCCAGGGCCATCGTGGTGCTGGCACTCCGGCTTATTCTCCTCTGGTGTTCTGAATCGTCTTCTGGTGTCCGTGCATGAACAGAGTGTGTGAATGGTTTCTATTGTTATTTTCTCTCTTGATTCGGGTACAGCGTTGAGTCCCTGCAGATAATAAGGTATTTTCTGTCTCTTCTTTTCACAAAATAAATAAATTAAGTCAACTTGCAGTGTGCACATTGTCAATGTCCTGAGAAGTCCCAAAGGCCCATTCTTGGTACCATCCTCAGAGAGCGGAGTGGGAGGTCTTGGCCCAGAGTAAGAAGGAGGGATAAAGTCTGCTGTCCACAATAGCAAGGCCCCTAGGAAGAGCCTTGGATGGAGGTGGCTGCTCTCTCCCCAGTCCCAGCACCCCCCACCTCTACATGGGGAACAGAGGAGGGAGCAGTGAGGAGGCTGGGGAAGAGCAGCCAGCACTTCTGAGCCTGCCAGAAACATCCTGGCCCCATGGTCACCTTTTCAGAGCTGGTGTTCCTTTGAACTCCAAATTAGAACCATGTCTCTGCACAACTTACTCTTGGCCTCTAAAACCAAGAGTGTTGGGGTGTTCAGGCAAAATAGCAAAAGAAAAGAAAAAAAAAACCCAAGAGTGGAGAACTCCTTGAATGACTGGAGTCCACAGTAACAGAGACCCAGCAGCTCAAATAGGCTGATGATTGCAAATCCCATGAGACGGTTACTGGCCTCCCCTTCTCCAATGGTGGCTTCCTGCCAGGACACACTCTTCCCTCCCCCACGGCAATGCTGGACTCATTCTGTATTCCCCAGTGTCCGTATTACTCAACCCAAAATGCAGCCCTCTGGGTTTACAATGGGCCGTATCTGACAGAGAAATTGTCCAGGAAACCAGAAACAGGGCTGGGCAGCCCTCGGCAAACCCTTGCAAGCTCTGGACACTGAGTTCTGCTCCTGGGTTTGAGGTGGGAGTGGGGAAGGGCTTCTACTCTGGGTATACTTGCTGCTTGATCATGAGGCCTCTGCCCACCCAGGAAACATGTTAGGGCCTGTGAAGGATTTTCAAATCCAGCTTCTTCTCAGGGAGGGGCGAGGGCTGCAAATCTCTGCTGCTCTGGACACTAGGCCAGAACGCTGGTGGCTTTGAGATTCATCCCACATGGGGTTCAAACAGAAAAGCCCATAGGGCACTGTGGCCTGCCACGCGGCCACCTCTCCTCGCTCCTCCTGGGGAAGGCTCCTCCTCCTGTCCTCTCCCTCTGCCAGGAGCCGAGTGCTCCCTGCTGGTGTTCCCCAGCCTCCTTCAAGCCCTCAGGCCCCTACTGCTTGGGAGAGGCGCTCCTGCAGAAACAAAAGCAAAAACACAGCCACAAAACAAGAAAGACACCAAGCCATAAATAACTTAAAAACCCCAAATAAAACACCCAGCACATCCTGCATTGAGCAATACTCTTCCCAGAGCCCTAAGGAGGAATTCCAGGCACTGGTTGTAACCACGGCAACCAGCTGGCCGACCCTGTCCACGAGGGAGAAGGCGGGCTTCTCAGGGAAGGGGTGCATCCTGGCGGGACTTCTCCCCCACGGGTACTCTGTACTTTCCTCCTGGCCCTGCCCCAGATGAGGCCTGGCTGGAAATGGAAGGCCCCATGAGCTGCCTTTTGCCTGCAGGGACCACAGCTGCCTCTCCCTGCCAGGCCTGAGGCAGCCTTCAAATATGGACATGTTCGGGAGCGAGCCAAGCTGGACGGGGCCTTTGGCTGCACCATTTCAAAACATCCTGCCTGCCAGCCGCAAGGATGTGGATAGGTCAGAGGAGGTAGCCATGAGAACCTAAGGCGGGCAGGGGCTTTGAACGCTGCAGTTCTGAATCCGCCGTTCAGTCCCAAACCTGGCCAGGGAACCGTGTCATGTCATGGCCCTTTAACGCATTTCCTTCCCCTGCCCTGCCCTCGAAATAATCCTACAAATGTAATCACAGGCTCCTCTGAGGTGTGTGATACAGAAAAACCCTGTAGGCATAAGCAGCGAGGAAGCTTGTCTGCATAGATGTGTGTGCACTTGTGCCTTTATGAGGCTTGTCTGAGTGTGGCGTACATGTATGCATGTCTATACGCATGTGTGTGTTTTTCAGCTCGATATGGGGCCCAGATTCACCCAGCCATTCCATTCATGAAAATGCTGAATCGCTCTGTACTGGTTGGTAAACAGCCACTGTCACCTCAAATGAGCCTCAAAGGCCACCTTTGACACCCAGGGCTGTCCTGGCCCCTCCTCCAAGGACCCACCCAGATTCCAGACTTCACCATCCAGACAAGAAACGGTTAACACCAAATAAAGTAGGAGGTCTGACTGTCACTGGTCAGAGCCTTGCCCCTTCTGGTTGTTAAATATTTGGACTCTGGCCTGCAGGGTCTCCAGGCACAAATGTATGTTTCTCTGAGATCGAAGCTTGCCAACAGGCCCGGGCCTGCCTGGGCCTGCTCAGGAGGCTGCAACCCCTTGGGTCTGGGTGTGATGGCCCTCAAGGGGACCGGACACTGTCCTGTTCTCCGCGATTAACCCTGGGGCTGCCGCTTTGGCGGAGCGCTGGCTGGGGGCCCTACTGCTACAGGAGGCGCTGCCCGCTCACGGCGCTGCGCACCCGCCCTCTGCGAGGGCTGCGGCAGAAAGGCGGGGCAGGCCTTTCACGAGGAGGGGCACACGGGGCCCCGGCGCCCCTACGTGACCCAGAAGGTGCCCCGCTCCTCCAGCAGGCTGACTGAGCGGTTGGTGAGGGCGGCGGCGTCCCGCGCCAGTTTGTAGCCGAAGAGACGCATGGCAGGGCCGCAGGCGGCCTGCACCACCTGGGCCAGCTTGAAGGGCATGCTGAAGCGCCACTTTTCGAACTGCTCCGAGGAGTTCTTCTGCGTGGAGTAGATGCCGCTGCCGTCGTGGGCCGCCTGCGTGTTCTTCTGGATCCAGTCCTCCACCTGCGGAGTCAGGGGGATGCCGGCAAAGCGGTACATTTCGCGCGCCTTCTGCAGCGGCCCGCGCGCCACGTCCTCATAGCGCACCAGCATGTAGCGGCCCCGCAGCCAGGCGGGCTGCCGCAGCCCCAGCTCTGCGGACAGACGGATGCTCTCGCAGTTGCCCCGCAGCCGCTGCACCTCCTCTTCCCTCAGGCCGTCCTGGCCCTCGTCGTCCAGCCACTTCTTCCAGGTCTTATACTTGCCGGCGAAGGCCACCATGCGCGAGGCCAGCACGGCCCGGGGGTCGCGCACCAGCTGGATGACGCGCAGGTCCAGGCGGGGGTCCTCGGCCAGCGGCTGCAGGAACTCCAGCTGCCGGATGCGCACCGCCTTGAGGGCCATGTGCTCCTTGCGGCGGCAGGCCTCGGCGGCCAGCGTCACGTTGAGGGGGCCGCAGCGGCGGTTCTTGCAGTGGTACTTCTCGAAGACCTTCTTGACGAAGGGCGTGCAGACGGGGTCCTCGCACAGGGAGCGGCTGGAGCCCCGGCGGAACATGAACTCGGTCAGGTGGTCCTCCGGCAGCGGCGTGATGAAGTGCTCCAGCACGTACAGGTCGCACAGGAAGAGCTGCTTGAGCACGTCGCGGTACACCAGGGCCGAGCCCGCGGCGTTGGCGCCCCCCGGCTCAAAGGACACTGTGCGCTCGATGTGCCACAGTGGCTCGAAGAGGTAGAAGATGTTGCCCTGCTGGTTGAAGAATTCGCCCACGAACGAGGAGCCGGTGCGCGTGGTGGCCATGAGCAGCACGTGGCGCCGGGGCCCAGCCACGGCCGGTCTGGGTGGCTCCTCCTTTCCCTCCTCCTCCTCTTTCTCCCCTGTGGCCTCCACGGCTGGCTCCACACCCAGCTGCAAGCTGAGGTTGCGGAGACGGCTCTGCAGCTGGGAGAAGGCTGAATCAAGCTCGCTCAGGGACAAGAGAGATGCGTTCTCAGCTAAGACCAGGGCGGGGTCGGTGCTGTTGGCATCTGCCAGAGCTTGGGGGATCTGCTTCAGCTTGTCTGAGACCCTGTGAGGACAAAGAACATCAGGGTCAGTGGCTGACTGGGGACCCCGTCTCCTGGGCAACCCGAAGCAGTCCCCCAAGCAGATGAACAAGATCTGTCTCAGTTGGGTTTCCCCAAAAGCAGACTTTCAGGCAAGGATTTGTGCTTAGTTTATTTGGGACATGATCACAGGAAGAACTGGATAGGGAAGTGAGGCAGGGGAGGAAAGAGGTCCATGACAGATATGCTGCTAGAAGCAGGTGTGGGCATCAGAGGCTCAGTCTGATGGGAATCTGGGGGGACATTTACTCCCTAGTACTTCCGGCTTGCCAGTGTGCTGGTGGCGAGAAAGCTCTCAGGTGCAGAGCTGTAGGGGCTTGCAGTAGAACCCAATAGGCACAAGTTAGAATGGTCCTTGCTCAGTGACCCAAGTGGGGCATTGACAGTGTCCACTGTATTGCCCAATCCCTGACCCACCCATCTTAGCTAATGCTTTCTTGCAGGGCTTGTGCCTGGGAGGAGAACAGGCTAAGAAATCTTTCTACATCTAACAGGCCCACTGCACATAGCTGTATGCTGCCAATTCAAAGAGGTAAAGGGGCGTTCCCAGGGTAGCCTATTTGAGGGACATGCTCCTGGAGTTGAGCAGTACACAGCCTGGCAGCTGCACATGGCAGCCCTGCCCATCAGAGTATCCATACTAGGACCTTGCCTTTCCACGGGTTCAATGACATCAAGACTTCTATAGGGGATGTGCTGCTAATGCAAGGCCAGGAAGTAAATTAATAGTAATAGTCGCAGCCAGCAAATACTGGACACCAACTATGTGCCAGGCACTGGGCTAAATGCTTTTACATTTTCTCATTCACTCTTTACAACAATGCTGGTCCCATCATTAGCCACATTTTACAGAAGAGGAACTGAAGACTCAGAAATGTGAAGTATCTTGCCTAACCTTTCACAGTTGTAGAGGGCCAACACGGGGGACTCCAACCCAGGCTGTTTGAGTCCAGAGCCCAAGTCTCGCCCCTGTGCAGTCATGAGGACGTGTGCAGAAGCCACTGCCTGGGACACAGGAGGGGCCTGGGGATGGCTTGTTGAAGGAATGCATTTGCAGGTCCACAGAGAGCCCTGCAGTTACCTCCCTGTCCCCACCCACCCCACCTTGAAAGGAAGATGAAGACTTGGGCTTGCAACCCTCACCTTGATATGATTTTATTTTCCTTTTCGATGAAGACAAAAACTATCACCACAAAAACCAAGAAAAGAGCGTATTTGCTTCTCATCTTCAGGCTGTGCAGAAAGTCCCGGCAGTCCTGGGGCAAAGTGAGTCCTTTCTCCATGGGGAAAGGTGGGGCCATGGGGGTTCCTCGGGCCGGCCTTGGACACTCAGCTCAGGGGCATCACTCAGGACCCGGCTTGTCGTCTTCAGGTGGGGGACACCCTCATCCTGTGGAGAGACAGGTGGTCAGAACACCCTTGTCTGTACACGAGGAATGCAGAGGATGTTTCTCCACCAGACTTTTGAGGATCTCAGCCCTGGTTAGCAGCCAGGGCCCAGACCCACTCTCCAGACATAATGTGCCCCAGAGAGACTGAAGGTATCTTTAATAGGTTGTTTAAAATGCTAATGAACCATTGGGTTCATCCATCCCGCCTCCATCAGTTTCTCCCTTGACCTCACACATCAAAGGCATGTGCATGGAAAAGAATAACCCTTGTAGCATAAATGTTATAATAGCAGAAAGAGTGCAAATACCTAAATGAAAATGGTGGAGCATCCAGGTAATGGATTTTTATGTGGCCACAAAGAATAATGAGGTGGATCTATAAATGTGAATGATCCAGAAAATACATGAGCACACACACACACACACACACACACATATATACACACACACAAGGTGCAGACCCTGTGCTTATGCAGGACAGGGCTTCCCAACCTCAGCACTGTTGCCATTTTCCACCAGATAAGTGGGGATTGTCCTGTGAATTATAGAATGTTTGACAGCATTCTTGGCCTCTACCCACTAATTGGCAATAACTGTTTGTTTGTTTTTGAGACAGGGTCTCACTGTGTTGCCCAGGCTGGAGTGCAGTGGCATGATCATAGTTTACTACAGCCTCAACCTCCTAGGCTCAATTGATCCTCCCACCTCAGCCTCCTTAGTCACCACAAGTGCACACCATCACACCCAGCTACTTTTAAAAATTTTTTGTAGAGATGAGGTCTTGCCATGTTGCCCAGCCTAGTCTTGAACTCCTGAGTTCAAGCAATCCACCTGCCTTGGCCTCCCAAAGTACTAGGATTATAGGCACGAGTCACCATGCCTGGCACCCCCTGTTCATCTGTAACCATCAAGTATCTCCAGACATTGCTAAGTGTCTCCTGGGGTGGGAAGGTGGGGGGTGCCAAATCATCCCAGGTGGAGAACCTCCGAAGTAGCAAGATCCCATTCGGAAACAAATGCCGGGAAAAAAATATAGATGCGGGATACAAATGGACTCTGGCTGCAGGAAAACGCAAGGCCTGGTAACAACGGCTGCATCTAGAAGGTGGACAGGAAGGTGGAGAGAGAAGGTGGAGTGAGGCTTATGTTTGCTATGTAACACTGTGCCTTGTTACACATTTTACCATGTGTATGTGTAAATTATAAAAAATTAACGAAAGAAAAAATACCATAGTGCATAAATTCTACCTAAATCCTTAACATGGCCTCAGCCTTCAGGTCTCCACTTTCTAGGCAGCCTTCCCCAGGCTATGTTAGGGCTCCCTACAGCCCCACCACTGTACAAAGATTATCGTGAGCACTGGGGCTTTGTCATAAAGCCATAAAGCAACAATTGTTCAATACTGAACATCCCTTCAGGCAGGACAGGGAGTTTGTCTGGGCCCCTCATTATCTCTCAATTCTGGGCCAGGCAAGAGATATACAGTTGGTGAACAACAGATGGATAAAGGAAAAAATGACTCTCGACTAAAATAGTATGTATCATTATTATTATTACTACTTTGAGATGGAGTCTTGCTCTGTCGCCCAGGCTGGAGTGCAATGGCGCAATCTCGGCTCACTGCAACCTCCGCCTCAAGCAATTCTCCTGCCCCAGCCTCCTGAGAAGCTGGGATTACAGGCATGCATCACTGCGCCCAGCTAATTTTTGTATTTTTAGTAGAGACAGAGTTTCACTATGTTGCCCAGGCTGGTCTTGAATTCCTGACCTCAGATGATCCATCTGCCTAGGCCTCCCAAAGTACTGGGATTACAGGTCATTATTATTATCATCTAAATAGATAATATCTAACAGGGTCTTGCTATATTGCCCAGGCTGGCTTCAAACTCCTAGGCTCAAGCAATCCTCCCTCCTCAGCCTCCAGAGTAGCTGGGACTGCAGGTGTGCCACTGCACTTGGCTATAAAGTTTTTTACGGCTAGAGCAAATACAGGTGCAGAAAGGAGTCTATTCCTATATATATATGTATATATATATATTTTTTGAGATGGAGTCTCACTCTGCAACCCAGGCTAGAGCGCAGTTGTGCAATCTCAGCCCACTGCAACCTCTGCCTTCCGGGTTCAAGTGATTCTCGTGCCTCAGCCTCCTGAGTAGCTGGAATTACAGGTGTGTGCCACCATGCCCGGCTAATTTTTGTATTTTTTGGTAGAGATGGGGTTTCACCATGTTGGCCAAGTTGGTCTCGAACTCCTTATCTCAGGTGATCCGCTTGCCTCGGCCTCCCAAAGTGCTGGGATTACAGGTGTGAGCCACTTCACCTGGCCTAGGAGAGTCTATTCCTAACTGGAATTGTCCTGCCGTTTCCTAATTTTTCTGGGCCTTTTCTCATGAACTTATTAAGTTAATATTTTCTGAGCATTTACCTTGTGCTGGCTTCTGGCCTAGGCACTGAAAATACGGCGGTGAACAAGCAGGCATGATCTGTGCCCTCCCGGGGCTTGTACTCTGGTTGGGAGGGTCAACCAATGATATGGGGAGCTGAAGTTTACTCAGGCATGTTTCTCTGTGCCAGGTGCCATGCTAAGCACTTGCACTCATCCAATCCTCAGCAAAGCCCTATGAGGCAGCAACTAACCCATTTTCCAGGTGAGGAAACTGAGGTTGAGACAAGTTCACTAACTTACTTAAGGTTCCTCCAGCAGAAGCCTCTGGCCACCCCTCCCAGGTCCAGGTCATTTGAGCTTCTTGGTGTACCTTGGGGACTCCAGCCTAGCTCCTGTGGTGGGGCTTTCCGGCTGACCATCTCCCTTCCCAGAATGCAAGCTCCCCAAAGTTGGGGGTCACATCTAGAATGGCACTTGGCACAGACCAGCTGTGCAAAAAACAATGGTGAGGCTGGTGCCTGGCAGCTGTTGGCAAGAATGTGTAGAATGGCCAGTGGGGCTACATCCCCCATGCACCCTGTTTAGCCTGTGGTGGGGTGTGAGGCCACCTACCCCACTGAGAGGGTGAGAACCACCACTGAGTTTTCGGAGTACAAGGTGTTGATATCCTGACTTTCTGTCCTCTCCACTCTCAGGTTGTCTGGGGCTGATGATGGGAGGGAAGCAGAAGGAGCTGGGGTTAGAAGTCCTGGGCTCTAGTCCTTTCTGTGTCTCTAGATGCTGTGCAACCTTGTATAAGTGACAACCTCTCTGATCCTGTTTGTAGCATGAAAAGGGCATCCCTGCTGATAAAGGTGCTGTGAGGAATGTATCTGATGCATGGTAAATGCTCATGAAATAGGAGAGGGGTGAGAAGGCAGGTGTGGGTGAGGGAGCTGTCCTAGCTACCCCTCCCTTCTGGGCCTGGCACCTTGGTAAGGTATAGAAGTTGGGGTGCCTAAATGACAAGCCTCTGAACCTTCTCCTTCCCTCCCTTCCAGGTACTATTTCTATTTTTAAGTTGCTGTTCCAGCCTCCTCATCCCCAGAGCAACACGGCGTTCCTAAGATCCTTCCTGACACTGCCCTAAAAGGAAGAAGCAAAGTTGGACACTCGGACAGGAACCCAGGCAGGCTGCTGGCTCCCTTGCCCTGCCCAGACAGCTGCCCCTCTGTTCAGCTTTGGAAACCTAGCAGGCAGGTGGGCAGGTGAGAGAGGTTTGGAGCTTCCTAGAGCCAGGAGCAGGGAGAGGGTCATGGTGCCAGGAGGTCACAGGGCCATGAGGGAAGGGGATAGGGCCCGGATGGGGGTTACTCAGCAAAGCCCCATGCAGAACCCACCATGCAGGAGGCCCCCCGTGCAGGAGGCCCTTTACAAGAAGCAGACCTGTGACACCTGTGACATCAGATGAACCTTTGTATCACTTCTCTCCCACTTTCATGGTGCAAGGGCTAGCCCTGCCTCCCTTGCTTAGTTCATGGGAAGAACCAAAAAATCTCTTCCTCTTTCTCTTGCTCCCTCCTAGCCCCTGGTACTCAAAGCCTTTCATCCAGCCGGGCACAGTGGTTCATGCCTATAATCCCAGCACTTTGGGAGGCCGAGGCAGGTGGACCTGAGGTCTGGAGTTTGAGACCAGCCTGGCCAACATGGTGAAACCCTGTCTCTACTAAAAATACAAAAATTAGCCAGGTGTGGTGGCGGTCGCCTGTAATCCCAGCTGTTTGGGAGGCTGAGGCAGGAGAATTGCTTGAACCTGGGGGTGGAGGTTGCAGTGAGCCAAGATCATGCCATTGTACTGGAGCCTGGGCACTCAGAGTAAAACTCTGTCTCAAAAACAAAAAACAAAAAACCTTTCATCCCCTCAATGCCCCAGCAAATACGTAACAGCCCAAGGAACAGGTGGCATCCCCTGCTTGGGCCCACTGGGGCGGCCAGGCCAACAGTGAAGCATGCCAGAGGCATGTGCCAGGTCAGCTCTGCTTGAGGGCAGCAGGCAGTGGGACAGCTCCCTTGGCCCAGTTTTGTCCAGCACTCTGCACGTTGACAGCAAACACCAGAGGCAGGAAAGGAGGCACAGTGCTGAGTTCTTTCAGGGCAGCGACCATCTGGTGAGTGCACACTACGTGCCAGGCCCTGGGCAGAACCAGCCCAACCTTCCAGGTGCTGACTGGGATGTGAACTCCTGTCCCATCTATGACACAGTTCTCAAATCACTGTTCTCCCTCTGTCTCACGTCCTCACCTGCCTATCACCTCCGAACTGTCTCATCTGGCTTTTGTCCCCACCCCTCCACCGAATAATGCTCTCGACGGCATCCACAATCTCCCGGGGCCCTAGTGCGGCTGCTGTGGGCTTCTCATCCTCCATGCTGCATCGCCTATTCCCTCCCCGCGGAGGCCCACATTTCTGCTGGCCTCCCCACGCCCCCTCCTGCTTCCCTGGCTTCCTCAGGCCCGGCCTCCTCTATGGGATCCCATGTGGGCACGCTTGCCACCCAGACAGGGGAGCACCTGAGCACCTGATCACAACTGTGCTGCCACCCAGCTTCTCAGCCACATGGAAACTTCTCAGAGGCACAGACAACAAGGCAGCTCCTGCTTCAAACACTCCATGCACTACTTGGTAAAAAAAAAAAAAAAAAAGCCCTGTAAGGGCCTTCGAGATCCAGACCCTGCTCACCCTTCCCACCTCTTCTCCCAACACCCCTACCCCGGCCCTTCCTGCTGCTCCCCACCTGGGGGCTTCTGCATCAGCTGGTCCCTCTGCCAGGGCCAGATCTGCTCTGGCTCGCTCCTTCTAAGCAATCAGGACTCAGCTCAAATGCCCCCCTGCTCTAGAGTCCTTCCCTGACCCCTGACCTAATGTGGGCCACCCTCATCACTTTCCCTCTTGGCACCCTGCTTTACTCCCTTCATAGATGGAAACGTGCTTGCTGATGGCCTCTCATCCCCCAGAACATTGGCTCCGGGAGAGGAGAGCTTCATCTGTCTGCTCTACCCTTGCATCTCCAATGCCCGGAATTGTACCTGGCACAGAGTGGGTGCTTCATAAATACTTGCTGAATGAATGAATGAATGAATCAATGTCCTTCCCAAAGCATTGAGCCCAGTGCAAGATGCTTAATCGTTCTAAGTTGACAGAAGATGTGAAGAGGAAGAAAAAAAGGCAGTTGCTCCATAGATGAGTGGTCCACGTGTGCACAGGCTGTGAGCATGAGTGCGTAGGCCACAGGTACATGCCAAGGGTGTGTGCTGGAAACCTGTGCTGGGAGCATAGTGTGAACCATGGGCACCGACTGTGGGCAAAACTTCACACTTGGGACTGCACATAACTTTAGTCTCTTGAATTCTTGTTTCCATCCAGCCTTTTACAGCTGTGGGCTAACAAGGGGGAGGGCAGAAAACAGCCTAAGCCATCTGCAGACAAATGTGAGCAAGGGAACGCTGTGGAAAAAGGGGGCTGTGAGCTGAGGCCGGGCAAGCCCCAGCAAGTGAGGCTTCAGCTTCCCTCCCTTCTCTCCCCCAGGGGTCTTTCTGCTCAGGCCTCCCTCGTGACTTGGCAAGGTGCCTCCCAGAGAACGAGTTTTCTACTTGGATGGTCTCCAACCAGGCCTTTCCACTGAGGCCCAAAATGGACTGTGGCCCCGTTCTAGCCTCCCCCAGGGAAGGTGGGGGTCCCAGCAAGTCGGCTGTGATAAGGGACGGCCCCGCCAGACATTGCATCAGGCAGCAAAACTCCACTCCCCTCGCCTGCCTGGGGCCAAGAGCACAGTGGGGTGGGGTGGGGTAGGGGGAGGTTGGGCGGGGGCTGGTGCTCAGCTGTTGCTGGCTCAGCCTCTTGGCCTTTCCCACGAGCTGGAGGAGGAGCTGCATGGGAAAGAGGAGCCAAGGGAGGGCAAGAGCTGGTGACAGAGGTGCTCCAAGGCAGAGTGGGAGCGCTGAAACCCACCGCGGGAAAGCGCCACGTGTGCTGGGTGCTGGGAGGCTGCCCCCACCCACCTTGTTGCCAAACACCTTGGAGTGGGCTCTTTTGTGAGTTTTCTCAGCATCTGCAGAGTGGAGAAAGAGGTGGCGGGGAAGCCCCCAGGCCACTGGCACAGTAGGGCAGAGAAATGGGGCTCCTGTGCCAGCCTGCCTGGTTTTTATTTTTTAATTTTGTTCTTACCATCTAGCCCAAAATGCCAACTGCCTCGGTTTTAGATGAGAAGAGCTTGTCCATCCGGTGGCCTGTCCAGCCCAGATTCCATTTCACTTGGAGACATCCAGACACAGCTTGGGAAGGCCAAGGCCACCCAATCAGGAGTGTGGTGTCTGACAGGAGGGTAAATGCCCAGCCCAGAGACTGCTGAATGAGCCAGTGAGCGAAAGAAGAGCAGGAATGAAAGAAGGGGAAGTCAATGAATGCCTGGCTCCAGCTCCCCCACCACCTCCACCCACCGGCACCCAGTAGAGCCCCAGGGCTATGGGGCTATGTCACTCCTGAGAGCATCCGAGCCCCCCGGGGCTCCAGCTTCCTCTTCCTCTCCCAAGAAAGAACCGATCTTTGATTTCCTTTTGTCCAACCACTGCCAAGACAAAGGTGTGTCACCTGAGTGTCAGTGGATGTCCACGTAGCTGTAAAGGGGCGAGTGCCATAGGTGGATCTTGGGGCTGAGGACCAGCCTGGCAGGGGTGGGGCTGCCACAGACTCTGAGCCAGCCCCGGCCAGGACAGGCCTGGCTGCCCCTCAGCCCTTTATGCCCGCGTGGGGCTGTGGGGGAGCACACTTTCTTGCTCCCATTGGACACAGTCCTTTCCAACAGCTGCAGGAAGTGCAGGACCTCAGGTTGGAGAGGTAGGAACTGACCCACACCTCCCGGCTTCACTGCACCTGCCTGGTAAAGAGCTGTGGCTGAAGCTGGTGTCCATGATGCCCTCAACCATGTAGCCGGGCAGCCCTGGGAGGAGTCTGCTGGCTCATTCAGAACCGACCTGGACATGGACCAAGATTCATGGCCAAGGACGTGCCCAAGCCCAGCATGGGAGAAGCGTGGCGAGCATCTTCTCAAAGCCGGCAGGCTGGGTAACTGTGGGGCATTGGCACAGTGAAAGCAAGCCATGCAGGGGGCACCATCACAGATGCAGAGCTACAAAAACATAATGTTACGATTCTTTTCACCTTACACCCTTTGATTTATTTTTGGGGGGGACGGGGTCTCACTCTGTCACCCAAGCTGGGGTACAGTGGCATGATCTTGGCTCACTGCAGCCTCGACATCCCAGACTCAGGCAGTCCTCCCACCTCAGCCTCCCAAGTAGCTGGGAGCACAGGGGTGTGCCACCACGCCTGACTACATTTTTTCTTAAATTGTTTATGGAGTCCAGGCACGGTGGCTCACGCTTGTAATCCCAGCACTTTGGGAGGCTGAGGTGGGAGGATCACGAGGTCAGGAGTTCAAGACCAGCCTGGCCAACATGGTGAAACCCCGTCTCTACTAAAAATACAAAAATTAGCTGGGCATGGTGGTGCATGCCTGTAACCCCAGCTACTTGGGAGGCTAAGGCAGGAGAATTGCTTGAACCGGGACCCAGGAGGCAGAGGTTGCAGTGAGACGAAATTAAGCCACTGCAAGACTCTATCTAAAAACAAAAACGAAAAAAAAAAACAAAAAACAAAAAACATTTATGGAGACAGGGTCTCTCTACATTGCCCAGGCAGGTGTTCTCTTTTATACTGTTGGAATTTTTGGTAACCATACACCTGTATCGCTTTAATAGCCAAATCTAAAATTTCAAAAGAGGAATGTATTACCACTTTGGAAATGGTATGAAAAATACATTAGAAGAGGGCAGGACTGGAGGCCAGGAGCCCAGTCAGTCCCTTCTGCAAGGGTCCAGGAGAGAGCAGGCAGCTGAGCAAGGCAGTGGCAGAGAGGTAGAGGGGGAGGTGACACCCATGAGATGTTCAAGAAGTCAAAACGATGCTAGCACCTGCTCCACACGGATGCCCCCAGAGGACATCATGCTTGGTGAGATAAGCTGGTCACCAAAGGACAAATACTATAAATCTCACTCATCTATGAGGTACCCAGAGCGCCAAAATCATAGAGACAGACAGAAGGGTGTCTGCCAGGGGCTGGGATGAAGGGCTGGGGGGTTAATGTTTAATGGGGACAGTTTGGGTTCTGCAAGATGAAAGGGGTTCTGCAGTGGAAGAGTGGGAAGGGTTGCCCAACAGTGTGAATGTACTTAGTGCCACTGAACTGTACACTTGAAAATGGTTAAAATGGTCAATTTTATGCTATGTACATTTGACCACAATACATAAATAAACAACAGCCAGGCATAGTGAGGCCGAGGCAGGAGACTGCCCGAGCCCAGGAGTTTGAGACCATCCTGAGCAACACAGCGAGACCCTGACTCAAAAAACAAAACAAAACAAAACAAACAAACAAACCAACCCAGGAAAATACCCCCAGCAATGCCTGTGGGTGAGGGGAGGTTAGGGGGACAGAGGAAGTTAGGAGGAGCCCAGCTCTTGCCTCGTACAGCAGTCTTGTTCTCCACGATACCCACAGTGCCTGGCACGTGGCAGGGCTCAATGAACGTTTGTGAAGCAAATGAATGGACTTATGCACTGCCTTAAAGAGTTAGCTGTTGTTTCCTGTAGGCTGGCCTTCTCCCCTCCAGAACCAGCAGAATATTGGGCACATACAAGATGCTTAATTAATGCTCCACTGAAAAAAGAAGGCCAGCATAACGTTAATTTATTGCCCAGAAAGATGCTTATGTTATGATGCTGCACCAAAAAATAGGACACATCAGTATCTCCAGTTGCAGTCTATTTTGTTAAAAAAAAAAAAGGGTATATACATGCATATGCACACACACACAGAGACACATACGGGGTGGGGGGACGGGTAGCGAGAGAGAGGGAGAGAGAGGGAGAGAAAGAGAGAGTCTTGGCACAACATCTGACAAAGTTAGCAATGAATCTCTCTCACTATGGGTGCTTTCAGTTTCCTTGCTTTTACTTATTGCCTTTGAGGCCCTGTGACCTTAGGCAAGGAACTTAAACCTCCTTGAGTTTAGTTTTCTCATAGGTGAAATAGGGACATTTACAGCAACTATTGTATACCTTTGTCCCTTGCTTGGCTTGTCTTTCATGAATGAGGGAGGAGATGGAAGCACAGCGAGCCTGGGAAATGGCACAGAACTGCTGCCAATCCATTCCACACCATGGCTGGCAACGATCTTGACCCAGCTAATTTTATATTATTACTCACATGCCTTTATATGCTTTTGTGAATACGAACAGGCCAGATTTTATTGTGCTTTGCTTTAGTATGCTTCACAGATAACTGTCTTTTCTACAAATCAAAGGTTGTGGCAGCCCTGTCTTCGGCAAGTCTATCAGCGCCATTTCTCCAAAAGCATGAGCTTTCTGTGTGTCTCTGTGTCACATTTTGGTAATTCTCACAATATTGCAGACTTTTTCATTATTATTATACCTGTTATAGTGATTTGTGATCAGTGATTATTGATGTTACTATTGTAATTGTTTTGGGGTGCCACAAACCATACCCATAGAAGATGATGGATTTAATCGATAAATGTGTGTGTTCTGACTGCTCCACCAACCAGCCATTCCCTGGTCTCTTTCCCTGTCTCCAGGCCTCTCCTTGTTCCCTGAAATGCAACAATATTGAAATTAGGTCAATTAATAACCCTGCCATGGCCTCTAAGTGTTCAAGTGAAAGAAAGAGTCACGCTTTTGTTGCTTAAAATCAAAAGCTAGAAATGATGGAGCTTAGTGAGGAAGGAATGCTGAAAGCCAGAAAGGCTAAAAGTGAGGCCTCTTGCACCAAACAGTTAGCCAAGTTGTGAGTGCGAAAGACAAATTCTTCCTTTTTTTTTGAGACAGCCTCTCGCTCTGCCCAGGCTGGAGCGCAGTGGCGCAATCTCGGCTCACTGCAACCTCCACCTCCTGGGTTCAGGTGATTCTCGTGCCTTAGCCTCCCAAGTAGCTGGGATTACAGGTGCCCGCCACCATGCCAGGCTAATTTTTGTATTTTAGTAGAGAGGGGGTTTCATCATGTTGGCGAGGCTGGTCTCGAACTCCTGACCTTAAGTGATATGCCCACCTCAGCCTCCCAAAGTGCTGAGATTTACAGGCGTGAGTCACCGTACCCGGCTGGAAAAGTTCTTGAAGAAAATGAAAAGGGCTACTCTAGTGAATACACAAATTATAATAAAGTGAAATGGACTTGCTGCTGATATGAAGAAAGTTTGAGTGGTCTGGATAGAAAATCAAACCAACCACAACATTCTCTTAAGCCAAAGCCTAAACCAGAGTATAGCCCTAACTCTCTTCAATTCTAGGAAAGCTGAGAGAGACAAGGAAGCTGCAGAAAAGTTCAAAGCTGCTAGCTTTGGTTGGTTCATGAGGTTTAAGGAAAGAAGACATCTCCATAACATAAAAGTGCAAGGTAAAGCAGGAAGTGCTGATGGAGAAGTGGCAGCAAGTTATCCCAAGGATCTAGCTAAGATCACTGATGAAGGTGGCTACAATAATCAACAGGTTTCCAATGTAGGCCAAAAAGCCTTCTACTGGAAGAAGATACCATCTAGGACTTCCATAGCTAGAGAGGAGAAGTCAATACTTGGCTTCAAAGCTTCAAAGGACAGACTGATTCTCTTGTTAGGGGCTAAGGTAGCTGGCGACTTTAAGCAGAAGCCAATGCTCATTGACCCTTCCAAAACTCCTAGGGACCTTAACAATTAAGCAAGATGTACTCTGCCTGTGCTCTGTAAATGGAACAAGCCTGGATGACAGCATATCTATTTACAGTAAGATTTATTAAATATTTTAAGCCCACTGTTGACACCTCCTGCTTAAAATATTACTGCTCATTGACAATGCACCTGGTCACCCAAGAGCTCTGATGGACAGGTAAGAGGAGAGTAATGTTTTCATGCCTGTTAACACAACATTAATTCTGCAGCCCATGGATCAAGGAGTAATTTTGACTTTCAAGGTCGTTTTTTAATGAATTTTTTTTTTTTTTTTTTTTTTTTTTGAGACAGGTTCTTCTTACTCTGTCACCCAGGCTGGAATGCAGTAGCATGATTATGGTTTACTGTAGCCTCAAACTCCTGGGCTCAAGCGATCCTCCTGTCTCAGTCTCACAAGTAGCTGGGACTACAGGTGCATGGTATTTCACCTGGCTAATTTTTGTTGTTGTTGTTTTTGAGATGGAGTCTTGCTTTGTCACCCAGGCTGGAGTATAGTGGCGTGATCTTAGCTCACTGCAACCTTTGCCTCCCGAGTTCAAGCGATTCTCCTGCCTCAGCCTCCCAAGTAGCTGGGATTACAGGTGCCTGCCACCACACCTGGCTAATTTTTGTATTTTTAGTAGAGATGGGTTTCATCATGTTGGCCAGGCTGGTCTTGAACTCCTGACCTCAGGTGACCCGCCCACCTCAGCCTCCCAAAGTGTTGGGATTACAGATGTGAGCCACTGCGCCCAGCCTCCTGGCTAATTTTTAAATTTTAGTTTGTAGAGATGTCTCACTATGTTGCCCAGGCTGGTCTTGAACTCCTGGCCTCAAACAATCCTCCTGCCTTGGTCACCCAAAGTGCTGAGATTACAAACGTGAACCACCATATCTGACCCTCAAGTTACATTATTTAAGAAATACATTTTGTAAGGTTGCCATAGGTAGTGATTCCTCTGTTGGATCTGGGCAAAGTAAACTGAAAACCTTCCATTCTAGATGCCAGTAAGAACATTTGTGACTCAAGAGAGGAGGTGAAAATATCAACATGGATAGGAATTTGGAAGAAATGGATGCTAATTTGGAAGAAGTGGATGCTAAGAAGTGGATGGAAGAAGTGGATCCATGTGGATGATTTTGAGGGGTTTAAGACTTCAGTGGAGAAATGAACTGCAGATGTGGTAGAAGCAATAAGAGAAAACTGGAATTAGATGTGAAGCCTGCAGATATGAGCGAATTGCTGCAATTTCATGATAAACTTGAATGAATGAGTTGCTTCTTCTTTTTTTTTTCTTTTTCTTTTTTTTTTTGAGACGGAGTCTTGCTCTGTCGCCCAAGCTAGAGTGCAGTGGCGCGATCCTGGCTCACTGCAAACTCCGCCTCCCGGGTTCACGCCATTCTCCTGCCCCAGCCTCCCGAGTAGCTGGGACTACAGGCGCCCGCCACCTCGCCCGGCTCATTTTTTTTTTTGTTTGTATTTTTAGTTTCTGTATGAGTCAAGAAAGTGGTTTTTGAGATGGAAGCTACTCTTGGTGACGATGCTGTGAATATTGTTGAAATGACAACAAAGGATGTGGAGCAGGGTGTCCAGTCTTTTAGCTTTCCTGCGTCACACTGGAAGAAGAATTGTCTTGTTCTACATACAAAGTACACTAACAACTAATGATACGTGATGAGAAAACAAACAAACAAATAAAAAACACAAAGAAAATCTCATCATGTTTTAAGAAAATTTACAAATTTGTGTTGGGCCACATTCAAAGCCGTCCTGAGCTGCACGTGGCCCATGGGTTGGACAAGCTTGACTCAGAATATTCCATAAACTGTCTGGGCATGGTGGCTCACACCTGTAATCCCTGCACTTTGGGAGGCCGAGGCAGGTGGATCACCTGAGATCAGGAGTTCAAGACTAGCCTGGCCAACATGGTGAAACCCCGCCTCTACTAAAAATACAAAAAATTAGCCAAGTGTGGTGGTGGACGCCTGTAATCCCACCTACTCGGGAGGCGGAGGCAGGAGAATTGCTTGAATCTGGGAGACGGCGGTTGCAGTGAGCCGAGATCACGCCACTGCACTCCAGCCTGGGCAACAAGAGCGAAATTCCGTCTCAAAAAAAAAAAAAAAAAAAAAAGAATATTTCATAAACTTAGTTGATAAAGTAGCAGTGGAGTTAGAAAGAATTGACTCTAATTTTGAAAGAAGTGCTACTGTGAATCAAACAGCATTGCATGCTACAGAGAAATCTGTCATGAAAAGAAGAGTCAATTGATGCCGCAAACTTTATTGTTGTGTTATTTTAAGAAATTGCGGCTGGGTGCAGCGGTTCACGCCTGTAATGCCAGCACTTTGGGAAGCCCAGGTGGGCCCAGGAACTCCTTGAGCCCAGGAGTTTGAGAGCAGCCTGGGAAACATAGTGAGACCATGTCTCCACAAATAATAAAAACATAGGCTGGGTGTGGTGGCACGCACTTGTGGTTCCAACTACTCAGGAGGCTGAGGTGGGGGCATTGCCAAGGTGATCAGGGCTGCTGCAAGCCGTGATCATGGCATTGTACTCCAGCCTGGGCAACAGAGCAAGACCCTGTCTCAAAACACAGAAAACAAACAAACAAACAAACTAAAAAAAAAAAAAACAAAAAAAGAAAGAAATTGCCACAGTCACCCTAATTTTCAGCAGTTAGTCAGCAGCCATCACCATTGAGGCAAGACTCTCCCCAGCAAAAAGACTACAACTCGCTTGCTAAAGTCTCAGATGATTGTTAGCTTTTTTTTTTTTTTAGCAAATAAAGTATTTTTAAGCTAAGATATGTACTTTTTTTAGACATGCTACTGTACACTGAATAGACTACAGTATAGTATAAATGTAACTTTTTTTTTTTTCCCCAGACAGAGTTTTGCTCTTGTCACCCAGGCTGGAGTGCAATGGCATGAATCTCTGCTCACTGCAACCTCCGCCTCCCGGGTTCAAGCGATTCTCCTGCCTCAGCCTCCCGAGTAGCTGGGATTACAGGCGCCTGCCACCACGCCTGGCTAATTTTTTGTATTTTTAGTAGTGACAGGGTTTCACCATGTTGGCCAGGCTGTTCGTGAACTCTTGACCTCAGGTGATCCTCCTAACTTGGCCTCCCAAAGTACTGGTATTACAGGTGTGAGCCACTGCACCCGTTTGTGTAAACATAACTTTTATATGCACTGGGAAACAAAAAAATTTGTGTGACTTGCTTTATTGTGATATTAATTTTGTTGCAGTGGTCTGGAACCGAATCTGCAATATCTCTGAGGTATGCCTATAACAGCTAAAATATAGAATGTCTTAGGGCTTCCCCACAAAAGGTTTTTGGGTTTTGAGAAAATTTGGAGAAGGCCACTGGAGTGTGTTTGGAGTGTGAACATAATCCCCTATGAGTATTTCAGCAGAAAAAGGCGGAGGGCAACTGCCCAAAGAAAGCACAGATGTGCAGAGCAGAACGACAGTCTACGCGACGCCATTTTTCATATATTTAATTAGCGAAGAACAAAATGCCCTGGAATATACTGTGCGGGTGAATTTCCGGGGAACCGACTGGCAGAGACGTGAGACTCATTGAGGGGCCATGGGCTCCTCCACATTGCCCAGAGTCTCTCGCGGTCAGGCTGAGGCCATATGACTGGTTCTGACAGGTAGGATGTGGATGAAAGTGATGTAAGCCATTTCGCTTAAAATTATCCCACACACTCATCCAGGCCTCTCTACCCTGGCTGTGGCAACAGTGGAGGCCACAGGTTCCAACTGGCTTAGTTCACGATGGAAGCAGCCTGGATCCCCGGGATGCTGCTTAGAAAGCCATCCCATCTGCATCAGATGTGATACAAGAGAAAAAAACAAGCCTTTGCTGTGTTAAATACTAAGACTTGGGGGACTAATTGTTTCTACAGCATAGCCCGTCCTGTCCTAATACATAATGTTCATGGCAGTGTCCTTTCTGAAGGACGATTGGGCCAAACCATCACAGTTTTAAATGTGCATACTCTTTGCTATGGGCTGAATGTTTCTGCCCCTCTAAAATTTTTGTGTTGTAATTGAATCCCATTGCGCTGGCATGAAGAGGTAGGGCCTTTGGGAGGTGACTAGGTCACCACTGTGGAGCCCTCATGAATGGGATTAGTGTTCTTTTAAATTAGAGGCTGGGCGTGGTGGCTCATGCCTGTAATCCCAGAACTTTGGGAGGCCGAGGCAGGTGGATCACCTGAGATCAGGAGTTTGAGACCAGCCTGACCAATATGGAGAAACCCCGTCTCTATTAAAAATACAAAATTAGCTGGGCGGGGTGGTGTATGCCTATAATCCCAGCTACTCAGGAGGCTGAGGCAGGAGAATTGCTTGAACCTGGGAGGTGGAGGTTGTGGTGAGCCAAGATCACACCATTGCACTCCAGCCTGCGCAACAAGAGCAAAACTCCGTGTCAAAAAAAAAAAAAAAAAAAAAAAAATAGAGCCCTGAGAGAGCTTGTCTGCTCCTTCCACCAGGTAAGGTTGCCACAGGTAGGTGCCATCTTGGAAGCAGAGAGCAGCCCTCCCCAAACCAAATCTGCTGGCTCCTTGATTTTGGACTTCCCAGACTCCAGAACCATCAGCAATAAATTTCTGCTATTTGTAAGTTTCTCAGTGTATGGTACTTTGTTATAGTAGCCCCAAAGGACTGCTGTAACGCTCTTCGACCCAGGAATTCCACTTCTAGGAGCTAATCTTGCTGATATACTTGCATAGATACAACAAGGACACATAAAACAATAAATCGATTATAATTACAAAAGGCTAACCATGACATTAACGCATGTTAATAGGCAAAACAAAAACAAAAACAAGAAACAGTAACTCGTTAGCTCAATGTTAGGTACATTTATCCGTGCCTAGCTCAATGTTAGGTACACTTATCCGTGTAATGATTAAAAAGAAGGATTAAAAAGAAGGAGGCAGTTCTGGAGGGCTGACATAAAATGCTGTTCAAGACATGAGTGATAAAAGCAAGGGCAAGAATACGCATGGCATGCTACCAACTGCCTGCAAACCGGGCTGGATCCACACAAATGGGGCATGTGCTGGGTATCTTTGGAGATGGAGACAAGAGATTAACAAGAGTGGTTGAGAGAACTGGGAAATGGGTGGGAACTGTCACTGACTTTTAACTTCTTCTATTGTTTAAATTTGTTACCATGTTACTAAAATAAAATATCAATATAAGAGAAAGCGGTGATAAAAATAAACGGAAATAAAAAGCGTACGGAGTTGTGTCCCAATCCATCATCCTACACACAGTTAGCACTTAATATTTACTTGAATGACCAAGTCCATCTAAGCAGCTTTGTGATGAACTTAATCCAGAATAAGCAAGAGGGATCCTGACAAAGACAGTCACTGTACCAGATTTCCAACTTTTTTTTTTTTTTTTTTGAGACAGGGTCCTGCTCCATTGCCTAGGCTGGAGTGCAGTGGTGTGATCATGGCTCACTGCAGCCTCACCTCCTGGACTCAAGTGATCCTCCTGCCTCAGCCTCCCAAGTAGCTGGGATCACAGGCATGTGCCACCACACCTGGCTATTTTAAAAAAACTTTTTGGAGAGTCAGGGTCTTTCCCTATTATCTAGGCTGGTCTCAAACTCCTGGGCTCAAGCCGAGGATGGCAAATTATTCTTTTTTTTCTTTCTTTTCTTTCCTTTCCTTCCCCTTCCTTCCTTCCTTCCTTCCTTTCTTCCTTCCTTCCTCTCCCTCCCTTCCTCCCTCCCTTCCTTCCTTCTCTCTCTCTCTCTCTTTTTCTCTCTCTCTTTTTTTTTTTTTTTTTTTTCCCCAGAGTCTTGCTCTGTCACCCAGGCTGGAAGGCAGTGGCACAATCTTGGCCCACTGCAACCTCTACCTCCTGAGCTCAAGAGATTCTCTTGCCTCAGCCTCCTGAGATGGGATTACAGGTGAGTGCCAGCATGCCCAGCTAATTTTTACATTTTTTGTAGAGATGGGGTTTCACCATTTTGGTCAGGCTGGCCTGACCTCAAGTGATCCACCCGCCTCAGACTCCCAAAGTGCTGGGATTACAGGTGTGAGCCACCACACCTGGGCTGGCAAATCATTTTCATCTCATAAGTAAAACCTGATAGTTTGGTAATTGGCAGCCTGGAGCACTTTGATGAGAAGAATCCTGAAGTCAGGCTTGTTTTCTATGGGAAAGAATGTGGCCGTTGATTAGTGATGTCTGCTGCGTGTATAGATAGGGTGTATTGGGCTGTTTTTGCACTGCTATGAAGAAATACCTGAGACTGGGTAATTTATAAAGAAAAGCAGTTTAATTGGCTCCTGGTTCTGCAGGCTGTACAGGAAGCACAGTGCTGGCATCTGCTTGGTTTCTGGTGAAGCCTCAGGGAGCTTTCAATCATGGCGGAAAGCGAAGCAGGAGCAGGCACTTCAAATGGCAAAAGCGGGAATGAGAGAGAATGGGGAGGTGCCACACACTTCTAAATAAGTTCTTGCCAGATCTCACTATGAGGAAGACAGCGCCAAGCCACGTGGGATCCACCCCCATGACCCAAACACCTCCCACCGGGCCCCACTTCCAGCATTGGGGATTACAATTCAATGTGAGATTTGGGTGGGGACAAATATCCCAACTCTATCACAGGGGAAGGGCTGGCATATGTGTCATGTACTTGTTACCCCTACTTTAGGAGGCGGTGGCTAACGAAGGCTAGGAATCTTCTGGGCCCTGGAGTCCTTTTCCTTCCCTCATCCCTCATGTGCCCTATTTTTTCCCATTTTAGTCACGCTCATTATTGCAAAATGCTGTGCCTATTTGTGGGGTTTGGAGCTTTTGTCTGTTTTATCAATCAGCAACCTCTTGACCAGAAATGTGTACACGTACATATACATGCAATGGGTGCATCATACATGCACATTTTCGGAAGAAGCCCATGGAAGCTGTGAGGGGACCATGGGCTAGCCTTCAATGGCTACACAGTGGCCACAGCTTCCCATTTTGTTCTGCACCTCTGTAAAGACGACTCCATTACAGGATTTCTGAGATAACCAAGTAGAGAAAAACGCTCCATGCGTAAGTCTAGGATACCCAATTCCCGCTCTATCCTCCTTCCTGACCTTCTAAGGGGACTTTCTGCTCCTGGAGAATGACCAAGTAAGGGACAGGACAGAGAGGAGAATTTCTTCTGCTCCCTGTTTTCTTCCAACCCTACTTCTGAGTGTTTCCTGTCTTTTTTTTTTTGAGACAGTCTCACTCTGTCACCCAGGCTGGAGTGCGGTGGCACAATCTTGGCTCAACACAACCTCCGCCTCCCGGGTTCAAGCGATTCTCCTGCCTCAGCCTCCCAAGTAGCTGGGATTATAGTTAGGCACCACCACGTCTAGCTAATTTTTTGTATTTTTAGTACAGACAGGGTTTCACCATGCTGACCAGGCTGGTCTTGAACTCTTGACCTCAAGTGATCCGCCCACCCCAGCCTCCCAAAGGGCTGAGATTACAGACGTGAGTCACCGCGCTGATCTCCTGTTTCTATACAGTGGCAACAGAACTGGAATCCTCTGGAGCTTCCTCAAACTCCCACTTAATGGTCCCATTGACAGCAGGAAGGGGTTTTATTCCTGTGATGAAAAGAGGAACTCCAGCCTCTTTTCTTCTTATTCTTTTTTTTTTTTTTTCCTGCTCCCGCCCTGACTTCAACCTCTTGTGTTCTGTCCAGCATCTCCACACTAGATCTGTAGGAGAAGCAGGGGTTAGGGAGAGAGGGGCCACAGGGGTCTTGGGCAGCAGGAGGCTTGGTCCACGTGTATCTGCTGCTATCCTCTGGCTGATCTACCGCCACAAAAGAGCCCATCTACACTCGGCCTGCCGGTGGAAACAGAGGTCAATTGTCTAACTGCTCTGAGCATTGGACCGTTGGCCCTGAACTTAGACAGACTTGGAGTGAGTCCCAGCTCTCCCACTTACTCTCTGCTGACGTTGGGTGAGGCATTTAACTTCTCTGAGCCTAGGTCGACGCGACAGGGTTGTTGTGAGCATCAAGGAAGCTGTGTGAGCTCTGAAAATTTGGAAGATTGCACACAGGCTGGGCATTACTGCTGGTCTGAACAAATGTCAACCACAGCCCGTCTATGCCAATGGCACCGTTGGTTGGTATTGCTTGGGTACATCTCTCCCCATGCTGGGCTGCAGGGGAGGGACACTGGCTGATCTACTTCGGCTTTATCCTATAGAACCAGCCCAGGAGATCTCTGCCTGCTGCAGCTATTCCTATCGGTCAAGGGCCCACCTTTCCAGCATTATTTACAGGGACGCTCACCTAACACATCAGGCCTCGGGCCTGGGCACACCTGGACATGGCCATGGCCAAACCATTTCTCAGCTAAGAGGGCAAGTCAATTTCCACTCCAGGCCAAGGCTGACGGATGGGAAGGGGCTGCCTGGGGCACTGTATTTGAAAATACGAGTGCTGCGATTGCTCCGTGACATCTGTCATGAGTAGAGGATGGTGTAGCTATTGTGAATCTGCTGCGGCTGTTTCAGAGGACTGGTTTTCAACTCTGACAGCATGAGAATCATCCAGAGAAGTTTAAAAATTACTGAGGCCTGGGTGCCACCTCCAGATTCGGATTGCATTGGTGTGGGTATGGCCTGGCATCAAGATTACTTAAAGCTCCGTAGGTGATTCTAACCTAGAATCAGCAAACATGGAAAGCCACTACTTTTAGAGCATCCAGCTTCACTACCCTGGCGCTCTTAGAGACAGCGGGAGCTGCTGCCTGCACACACACTAGCTATCAGCAAGGCCAGAGCGGCAGCAGGCTGCTGAATCTCTTGCTAACCAGGGAGGGATGCCAGGAGAACAGGTCTGTGTCCCTTGTTTTACCTACTTAGTCATACATATACAATAACTTGAATTTCCAGGGAACTGGGCTGAATGAAAACAGCCAATCACAAAAGGTTACACACTACATGATTCCATTTATAGAACATTCCTGAAATGACAAAACTGTAAGAATGGAGAACAGACTAGTATTGCCAAGGGTCAAGGAAGGGGTGGGGGCAGGAGGGAAGTGAGTGTAGTTATAAAAGGGCAACACAAGGGATTCTGTATGAGGTCAATATTCTGGTTGTGACATTAAGCTAGACTTTCGCAAAATGTTACCATAGGGGGAAGTGGGTAACAGATTCATGAGACCTCGCTGTACGATTTCTTAAAATTGCATGTGAATCTACTATTATGTCAAAATGAAACCATGTAATGAAAAGGAAAAAGAGAAAAGAAAAGAAAACTAGCTCCCACAACAGCAGGCAGAGTTTCAAGAGATCTTTGCAAAATGGAATTAGAGGCGGGGCAGTAAGATTGAGCAGAAACGGCCTCCCTAGGGCAGAGGAGTGAACTAGTTGGGTTCAAACTGGAACTCAACTGGAGTTTAGCTTTTTGCAGAACCATGAGCAAGTGACCTTCCTGGGGTCTACTCATGTGTAGTAATAAGCGTGGGGACTTTCTGAGGGAAAGGCTAAATGAGGATGCTACTCCTCTTGGTAGGGGGAGAAAAACAGGGGACAGGATCCTGGAGGGAATAGCATGATATGTGATCCCCCATCAGCTGGACAACATGGTGTGGGTTCTGTTAAGGAGGGGGGCTGGGACTAGTGGCTGCAGGCAGTGAGTCCTGTGGGACCATGCAAGTCTTGCTGCCCAAGCAGGGCTGCTACAGGGCCCAAAAAGCTCTGTGCAACCTCAGCAGGTCGGCCAAGCGTGGCCTTGGAGTGAAGGAGACTGGGGCAGCCATGCCAGCTGTGCAGCACAGGCACTCTGGCTGGGAGGTTTGGGACATCTGAGTTATCTTTGAATTGCTTGCTGTACTTTGCAAGGGGCAGAGCAAGCTTTAGGCTGCTCTATGGCAATTTTGCAGCAGCTCCCAGGCAGGAAGGAGGAGAATAAATATTTGAAGAACTAAGATGGAAATTTGTGAGACTGAAAGCTTTTGGGAAAGTACCTAAAGAATCCTTGAGTGATAAAAGCTCACATAAAACAAATATATTCATTTGCTGAGCACTTGCTCTGGGCCAAGCATGGAACCAGGCACTAGGAACAGGAAAGACAAGACACAGCCCCTGCTCTAGAGGAGCTGAATAGTAACAGAAGTTAACACAATGAACAAGGAATTGTTCCACGTACTTCACGTACATGAATGTACTTAATCTTTGGAAGAACCCTGGATAATGCTCGTAGATAATAGTCACCATCCCCATCAAAGGCAAGGGGATGAGAAAACTTACCCTTAGTTAAAGGCAGAGCTGGGATCTGAACCCAGGAAGCCTGGCTCCACAGTCCACGAATTCAGCCACCGTGCTCTAGGTCTGAGCAAGCTGACTGAGCCAGAAGGGAGCAGCTGTACAGCAGTGGGCAGATCAGAGTCCTGGTCAGGAACTGATCTTTCAGGACCTGCCACCAACTTGTGGTGCGGCTTTGTGTTAAAGGTGGAGGGTGTCCAGGTTCTTGGCGTCTTGAACACAGAATTGGACAAAAAGCACAAAGCAAGGAAGGGACGAAGGGATTTACTGAGAAAGTGCACTCCACAGTGTGGGGCGGCCCGAGCACAGGAGCTCAAAAGGCCGTCCGCTAAGTGTGGTGGCTCACCCCTGTGATGCCAGCACTTTGGGTGGCTGAGGTCAGGAGTTTGAACCCAGCCTGGACAGCATGATGAAACCCCGTCTCTACTAAAAATACAATAATTAGTTGGGTGTGGTGGCGCATGCCTGTAATCCCAGCTACTCAAGAGGCTGAGGCAGGAGAATCGCTTGAACCCGGGAGGCGGAGGTTGCAGTGAGCTGAGATTGTGCCACTGCACTCCAGCCTGGGTGACAGAGTGAGACTGTGTCTCAAAACAAACAAACAAACAAAAAGCCCATTACAGAATTTTGGTGAGTTTAAATACCCCCTAGAGGATTCCATTTGTTATTTCGGGTGCACCCTATGTAAATGAAGAGGATGAAGTAAAGTTACAAAGTCATTTACGGAGCACTGCGCTATGCAGAGGGTATTTCCTGTTACAGCTGAAGTGTGAATTGGCCTTACATTCCCGGCCTCTAGACCCTATTTTCCTGCCTCATCTGGACAACTCTCTGTATTTGTTTGTATTTCATACTTTTACTCTAAAAAATATGCATGGCCTTGGGCAGGCGCGGTGGCTCACGCCTGTAATCCCAGAACTTCGGGAGGCCGAGGCAGGTGAATCACTTGAGTTTAGGAGTTCGAGACCAGCCTGAACAACATGGTAAAACCCTGTCTCTGTTAAAAATACAAAAAATAGCTGGGCATTGTGGCATGTGCTTATAATCCCAGCTACCCAGGAGGCTGAGGCAGGAGAATTGTTTGAACCCAGGAGGCAGAGGTTGCAGTGAGCCAAGATCGAGCCACTGCACTCTAGCCTGGGCAGCAGAACAAGACTCGGTCTCGAGAAAAAAAAAAAACACAAAAAAACATGGCCCCAAATACACGGTTCTAGGAGAATCTTGGAAGAAACATATTTTGCTGGCACCAGGCCACTGCTGGCTTCCTGGGAAACAGGAGCTCACTGGCCGTCCCAGATAAATGGCTGTCACTGGCTGTGGGTGACAAGGAGTAGAATGATGCTTCTGGTCCCAATCCTGAGGTTCTGAATGGGAGCTGCGTTGCTGCATTATGTCTGATCTCAAAGACTGAGCAGGCCTGTGGGTCTGAGGCATCATCAGGAAATACGGCAGAGGAGACCAGACAGTGCTCTGTGGGCTCCATTCCTCCAAAATCAAGTCCAAACTCTTCTACCTGGGGACAACCTGTCCCACTCTATCTTTCCAACTGGTCTCCACACCTCCCCCTCCTGGAACCTCCCCCTGGCCAAACAAGCCTTACCAGCAGCACAGGACACACAGACAGAAGATGACAGAGCTGAGTGAACCCTTATCTGTCTGACTGCCAAGAGGGGGCAGTGTGGTGAGGCGGGGCGGGCAGTGAAGAAGTGGTCGGACACCCTGGTTCTTCCGGCTCGGTAGCCCACTAGCTGGGTGAGCCCAGGTGACTGCCTGGCCCCCATGCTTCATCTGTAAAGCGGGGTTAATGACAGCCCTGTATCTGTTTCCTACTGCTGTTGTAACACATTGCCACAAACTTAGTACCTTCAAATAACACTTATTTTCTTTGCTTTTTTTTTTTGAGACAGGGTCATGCTCTGTTGCCCAGGCTGAGTGCAGTGGCATGATCATGGCCCACTGCAGCCTCAATCTCTTGGGTTCAAGAGATCCTCTCACCTCAGCTTCTGAGTAGCTGGGGCAGGTGGGTGCCACCACACTCAGCTAATTTTTTTATTTTTGTAGAGACAGGGTTTTCATCAGGTTGCCCAGGCTGGTCTCAAACTCCTGGTCTCAAGTGATCCTCCCGCTTCAGCCTCCCAAAGTGCTGGAATTATAGGCATGAGCCACCGTGCCTAGCTGGAACAACACACTGACTATCGTACAGTTCTGCATGTCAGAAGTGTGAGGTCAGTTTCACTGACTTAACATGGAGGTGCCAGCAGGCCTGGGTTCCTTCTGGAGAGTCTGCAGCCTTGCCTTTCCCAGCTTCTGGAGGCTACCTGCTTTCCATGGATCATGCCCCCTTCCTCCATCTGCAAACCAGCAATGGCTGATAGTTCTTCTCACCATGCATTATTCTGACACTCCTCTTCTGTAGTCAAATCTTCTGCCTCCCTCTTATAAGGATGCTTGTGATTATATTTAGGGCTCTCCTGGATAATCCAGGATAATCTCTCAACTCAAAATCCTTAACTTAATCCCATCTGCACAGTCCCTACCATGCAAGCTCACATATCCACAGGTGCTAGTGGCTCATACGTGGACATCTGTGGGGGCCATATTTCAGCATCCCATAAGCACCTGCTTCCTTAAGTGGGGTACTCCAAGTTAAATGCTTAGCACAGCGTCTGACAGACTGGAGGCCAGTGATGCTGCATCCCAGCTGGGCATGAGAATCACTCGGAGAGCTTTTAAAAAATATCAGTGCCAAGGGTTCACCCCTGAAGATTCCGGGGTAGGGGGAATCTGTGCCTGGGATTTTTTATAAGTTCCCTAGAGACTACTGAGCAGTCAGGGGCGGAGTTGACAGTAAGAAGCACTGAATTCACGTCAGCAGTTATTCTTATTCCCCATAGCTACTTAGCACCACACCTCAGTGGCCAGGACTGTTCAATAACTGTCTGTGGAATTGGACGGAATGGAATCACTCCTGGGCCCTTACACTGCCCTGGGATGGGCATTTCTCCCTGCTGCACCAGGGCCTAAAGAATGAGGTTCTGTGGGCAGACAGAGGCTCAGGCCTCTGAATCAATCTCACACCCAGAAATGGCTGCCTGCGGGGGCTGGAGTCCTTTCTCCTCCCCAAAGTCCAGTTGAGGGGGTTGACCTGGGCAGAATCTAGTCATCAACGGGCCATTGTTGCTGGAACAGTGGTGCTCTGTGCCCATTTAACACTCCCCTCCCTTGCGAAGCTGCTCCCAGCTGAGGGCTGGCTTCTGGAGGGCTGTGAGGCTGGGGAGGGGCCCATGGGGGCCCCAAGGCTACAGAGGAGGAGGATTGGGGTGGGGGCTGACAGTCCCTGGTTGGAGAGCAGAAGCAGTTTGGGATATAGGCCAGTCTCCAAAGCTGGCAGGCTGCAAGGCCGAGGTGCTGCTGTGTGCTACAATGCCAAGAAAATTTCCGGTTAAAGCTGGGAAACTGGGGACTGCCAGTGAAACCCACCAGGCCCCTACCAGAGCCAGCGGGGACAGCCTTCCCCATGGGGCAGTCACGCTTGACCTACCTTCTTCCCTTTGAAAAAACAGAAAGGTGAAACCCACATGCTAAATAGCGCCTTTCATTGCCTTTAGAAGAACAGTGTTTTCAGAAAGGCTGGGAGGGTTTTATGTTCTGCGGGTCTGGGATTTGAGAGGCAGGGAATTCAACCAGGGCTAGGCATAAATGTCCTTTTGCTTAGCAGACCTTTTCTACATTCAACACTATGTATTAATAGTGTGAGCTGGATTTTAGGAGGGTGGTGTTAAAGATCCCAATGACAGTGCCTGACCAGCATCCTCAAGTATCTCAGAGATCCACAGTTCCGATGTTAGCGATCAGCAATTCTCATCCATTCAATAAAGCAAATCCCTTGATGGTCTTTGCCAAGGGAGCATGTTGCCTTAAAAACACCCTAGGAGGGTGGGTCTCAAAGTGGGGTCCCCAGACTGGCAGTATCAGCCCCTCCTGGGAACTTGGTGGAAATGCGAATCCTCAGGTCCCACTCCAGACCTAATGACTCAGAACTTTAGGACTGGGAGCAAGTTGTTTCAGCACACTCTGCAGTTGAGTCTGACGCACACGAATGTTTGAAAATCGCTGGTCAACAGTGACATTTCTCAAACTGCAGGCTGTGCCAACAATTTGGTAGGTTAAGATAAACTTTTTTTTTCTTTTTTAAACACAACAGCATTATGTAGATTAGAAAATATCAGAATGCCTCTGTATCATAATGATAAGCATGAGTTGATAAGCATGAGTTTCTTTTTTCCACTCTGTTGGCCAGGCTGGAGTACAACACTGCAAACACTGCAGCTTCGATCCCCTGGGCTCAAGTGATCTTCCTACCTCAGCCTCCCAAAGTGTTTGGAATTATAGGCATGAGCCACTGTGCCCAGCCAAAATACGGGTTTCATAAGGCTTTTGTTTCAGTTATGTGTGGGTGTCTGTGTCTGAGGTTTTAGTCTAAAAGGTGGAAAGCCACTGTTCTGGAGCTGGAATATGCTCACCGAGACTGGCTCCTTTTCTGAAATTTGTCTGAATGGGGAGATTTTGAAGGCCATGGCCTAAGAGTTCCCCACTCCCTCTTTCCCCATCCGATACAGTTATGTAGGCAGCGGACAGAAGGAAAGGGCTGTTTCAGGTCAGACAATCTTTACAACTCTGGCCTGAAGGTAAATTAAACTGTGCATTTTCCCTGTGCTTATAAACCTTTCTGGCCCTCCAGCCCCCGTGCTCCCAGGCCCGCCAGGTAGGCCTGCCTATTGAGGTGTCTACACGCATACGGACCAAATAACTAAACAGTTCCATCTGGGTGGTGGCATTGGTGGCGATTTGCTGCATTCTTCTCTGTACTTACCCATTGTACTTGAATTTTACATACTAAGCATCTAGCATCATTACAAAAATAATATTCTGACTGCCTTAGAGAAAAAAATACAAACAATAAAGTCACTTCCTAAACAGCATTCAAAGCTGACAGTCCATCTCTGGGTGGAAATGCAGAAAAGGGAAGGCAGTGCCCGAAGGGAGGGTGGCAACCGTGAGCCTAGGGCTGGTGGTGCCCAAAGCACCACCCCCTCCCCCATCTGTGCCGGGCCAAATTCCACCTGTCCCTTATGGCTGAGCCCAAACCCCACACATTCCCAGAGCCTCCCTCCGTCCTCCCCCACAACCATAACCAATCCCCCAGGGGACTAGTCTAACCCCTCTCCCGCCATCTAACCCCTCTCCCGAGACTCTGTCTAAAAAAAAAAGAAAGCCCTTTTACACCTCCAATTCTCACAAGAGCCTGGCAGGCAACCTGGATCCTCACCTCCAACCTCTCCCTCATTATCCAGATGAGAAACAGAGGTCCAGAGATGCTGAGTGACCCGCCCAAAGCCACCTGGCTGGAGGTTTGAGGCCAGGATGTGAAGGGAGGGCCTCCTACCACACGCTCCTCTCCCAGCACCATTCCTCTCTCTACCTTGCACCATTCATATCGCTTTTCACCTTGTATCAGAGGTCACATGTGTGCGCTATCGCTGTATGGCACTGGATAAATATGTAAGGAAAGAAGGAAGAAAGGAAAGAAGGATACAGGGAGGAGGGAAGGGAAGGAATCTGTACCAGGGCAAGGAGAAACCTGGTATGTTATTGAACTTCCCCTTGGCCCTGGACCCCCAGGGTCAGACATGAGGAGGCATCCCGGGGAGAGGTCCAGACATCATCTATCTGTGCCTCAAACACTCCTGCTCTTGACCCACAGAGCTGTGCTGAGCAGGGGCCCCTCGGAGGCCATTTCCAAAGGCTCCACAGAGAAGAGGCAGGGTGCCTCCCTTCTGGACACAAGAGGAGCCCTGCATTCCCTAGAGGCTGGCTCCTCGCTGCCCTTTAAACATGGGCTGCTCATCAGGCAGGCTCCTGTGTCTTGGGCTTCTCATCTGCAAAAAGGGTATAAGGACAGTGCCTACCCCCTGGGAGTGCTGTGAGGACTCAGTGATTGATGTGTGTGCTTCTAGAACAATGCCTTGCACATAGTAAAGGGTAAAGAAGGTTAACTATGATTACTCCTCTTGTTATTAAATGAGCTCTGGGGAATGAGAGGTTACCTTGTGGAAGAAGGGGGTAGATTGTTGAGTTCATGAGACCCTCTGGGGAAGCCTGGCAGCACCGGGTTAGGAACCTGGTGACTGGGGCCCAGCACGTTGGAGATCCAAGCCCAGCTGAGTCACTTTGTTTTTTTTTTTTTTTTTTTTTGTCAAGACGGAGTCTCAGTTTATCGTCTAGGCTGGAGTACAATGGCATGATCTTGGCTCACTGCAACCTCTGTCTCCCAGGTTCAAGAAATTCACCTGACTCAGCCTCTCGAGTAGCTGGAGTACAGGCGCCTGCCACCATGTCCAGTTAATTTTTGTATATTTATTAGAGATGGGGTTTCACCATGTTGGTTAGCCTGGTCTCGAACTCCTGACCTCAAGTGATCTGCCTGCCTTGGCCTCCCAAAGTGTTGGGATTATAGGCATAAGTCAGCGAGTCCAGCCCTGAGCCACTTTGTACAGTGTGACCGGGCAAGTGACTGGCTTCTCCAGAAGTCAGCATAGAGGCATAGGAAGGCATAGGAAGAAGCATAGAGGCTTCTTCAATATGAGGAGGTGGTGGTGCTGTTACTACTGTTGAATGCTTCATGGACTTCCCTTCTCAGCCAGTGGCTCAGAGGCAGCTGCTAGGATACATTCTTTAAAAAAAAAACAAAAAACAAAATCTGCCTGGCCAACATGCTGAAAGCCTGTCTGTACTAAAAACACAAAAATTAACTGGGTGTGGTGGTGCACACCTGTAATCCCAGCTACTCAGGAGGCTGAGGCAGGAGAATCACTTGAATCCAGGAGGCAGAGGTTGTGGTGAGCTGAGATCGTGCCACTGCACTCAAACCTGGGCAACTGAGCAATATCCTGTCTCAAAACAAACAAACAAACAAACAAGCAATCAAGCTCCAACCTGGGCAACATAGAAAGACCCCCTCTCTAAAAAAAACCTTTAAAAATTAGGTGGAGCACACCTGAAGTCCCACTTACTTGGGAGGCTGAGGTGGGAGGATCACTTGAGCCTGGGAGGTCAAGGCTGCAGTGAGCTATGGCTGTACTGATGCACACCAGCCTGGGTGACAGAGTGAGACCCTGTCTCAAATAAACAAACAAACAAACAAACAAAAAACATCGAGCTTAGGGGACTCCGAATACACAGTCTGGCTAAGAGGCAGCATAGTTTGGTCAGATCACCCTTGCCATGCCCTGACCCCACAGCCCCAGCTGTGGCTAGTGCCCTGCAAGACAAGAGGGGACAATGTAGAAGGGGCAGCTGGAAGGGCAGGGTTAGCCCAGAGCCTGAGACTGCTGGGCTTGGAAGCTGAGCGGGCAGGCTGGGGCTGGCCACATTCATGCTGCATGGGTGGCTGCTCAGGTCTGGGGGCTGGGACTGTGGGCAGCAGCACTGCTTGGGAAGGGGCAGCCTTAGCAATGATCATTATCATAATGATAGTCCTTGGGAAGAGTTGGACGCTGCAGGGGGCCCGATGCTATTTCCAGGTTATTTTTCAGGGTGTACCTCGGTCGACCTAATTGTGAAACAGGGAAGGGTTTTGTTTTAAAGCTGGACAATTTAAATGCAGCTTACACATACACGAAACTAACAATGCTGAGTGTCCGAGTCTGGCATGGGAAAGAGACCGCACATAGACTGTTTTGTGCCTTTTCAACTTTGCACCGTGGACATGTATTATTGATTTTATAAAATTTAATAAAAGTAAAACCAAAATAAAAGTAGATTCCAGTTTTCTATCTGTAGAGGCAAAGTTATTTTGAGGCTAGCCTCTTGTTTGAGAAAAGTCATTTTAACAAGTCTTTGAATTTAGGCAGAGACAAAGGACAAATCCTATCACAGAAAGGAAAATTTGGGGGCAACTGGAAGCAAAATGGCCCCTCCAGTCTAACTTTAAAGCCTGCCTTCTCTGCAAGAACAAAGACAGCTCCCCAGAAATGATTACTGCAATGATTGGGCCTGAGTCTGAGGAGGGGGAGTTACTGGTTTGAGTTCTCTCTCTCCTATAGGGGAGGAATGGCCATCCCTGAAGCCTGATGAGACTGGGGCTGGGGAGGGCAGACTGTGGACTTAGCAGCATTCCTGGGGCCTTCCCAGAAATCCTTGGGGTAGGGGCCAGAGTTGTACAAACTACACAGAACTGAGGCTTGGGGTACATTGATGTAGGTGTTATAAGACATGGGGGACCCCAGAAGATGGCAGGCCAGCAGACCTGTGTCCCCACAGCACCTGCCCATTGAGAGCAATGGCAATGTGCTGCATGCTGGGTAATCAGTCACCACAGTGAGGCCGTTCCAGGGACAGGTACCGCCAGGACCAGGGTGGTGTTGGCATCCTGGTGGAGAAGGAACATTTCCCAAAGCCTGGAAAGGGCCTCTATGGCTTCATTAAGTGCTCCAAGAGCTTTTCTCCTACCCTAGAGGGTCCTTTTCCCGAATCACAGGCAGCCGGTGACTGCAGAATGAATCAGAAGTGCAAGCCCCAGAGAACCGAACAGGGCTGTGCCACCCAGTGCCAGAGGGCAGGCTGGCTCCTCCCTCCTCTAGGAAGAAACCGGCCATCTCCCTGCAGAAAGAAGACTTGAGTCTCGGTTCTACCTCTTTCCCGCCGAGGGAGCTCAGGCAGCCAGAAAACTTCGCTAGGTCTCAGTGTCCTCACCTGGAAAGCAAGGATAATCACACTTCCCTTGCGAAGGTGAGAGGGTATCATTCTGCACAGGGCCCAGCCACTGGCCCCTCCACTCCAGCTGGCCTGATGGGGGCGGCACAGGGAGAGAGCTGTGAGTTGGCGCAGAGGCTGCAAAGGCTGGCATCTGCACCCACAGACAGGCCAAAGAAGCTGGCACTGGGCCCCTGGCTTGACTCATAGTCCGTTTCCAGGTGTGGCCACCAACACCAGGACGGGCGCCCCCTGAGTCCCCGTGCTCCTTCCAGAGAGGAGAGTCAACAGACATTTAAAGAAACTTCTCACCCCAAACAGCTGCATGGGTGGGATTTGCACAGCCAGTGAAGCTGGATGTTCTCCTAAATGGATCTACAGACTTCAAGCCACTCGGGGGAGTGACCTACACTCTGACATGAAAACTCCCTGCACTTCCTGTCTGCACTGTACAATTTATGGGGCAAATATTGCGTACGCTCCACCTTCTATGGTTCTCTGGCAGCTTCATTTGTGGCCGGATGGCAGAGTGGCTAAGAGCACATCTGGAGTTGGACAGTTATGGGTGTGAATCCTGGCTGTGTGGCCTTGGACAAGTTGCCTAACCTCTCTGGGCCTCAGGAATGGCATCTGTAAAATGAGACTACCTTGTGCAATCAGGTGGATGAAAATAAAGTACTCAGCTCAAAGATGCTTAGTACAGAAAGAACTCTCAGACACTCAACTGTATTATCCAGGAAGGCGGGGCCTGCCCGTCAGTCGGAATCTCCTCTAGGTCATGGCATAGTGCTGGTCACGTAGCTCTACCAGGCTCTACTTTTTAAAAGTGATCCCACCCAAACAGCAGCACCATTCTCAAGGAAAAGCAACTCTAAAAGCTCGACACAGGCTTCTGAGCTGTCCCCTCCCCGCCCGGAATTCCAATCAAGGGCTTGGCATGGAAGCCCTTCTGGAAGCTCTTCATGCCCAGTACCACTTCCAGAAGCTTCTGCCTCAGCAGTGTGTATGAGTAGGGCTGGGGCAGGAGCCCCAAGCAGGGAGGGGAGAGGTGGGGAAGTGGGAGACAGTGGCTGGGGAGGGAAACCCAGTGCAGGAAGCTGGAGTGCTGACCTGGCCCTGCGACCTGGGGTGTGTGGGTCCCCTTGCAGGACTTGGAGCACTGAGGTCATCAGGAGAACCACAGAGGGCAGACAGCAGGTGGGCGGCAGACAGTGAGACTCAGTGATGTCATGTTTTCCCCAAATGACTCAATGGTTTGCCCTGGGCTATGAATGGTGAGCTGTATGCTGTGGCCTCCGGGCCTCCCTACCCTCCAGGCCCGCCTGGCATCTCTCCCCGTCTCCGCCCTGTTCCAGGGACCCACAGTTGCCACATTCCTGCTCTGCTCCTGACTGCAGCCCCAGCCCAGGGCTCATCCCTGTGATGCCCCTGCCATGTCTCTCCAATCTTCACTTTGAGGGAAGACTCAAGCGACAGCAGACCTGGGTGTTATTACTGGCTCTGACTCTCCCTGACTGAGTGACCTTTGGCAGGTTACTCAACCTCTCTGAGCCTCAGTTTCCTAATCTGTGAAATGGAGACATTGATAACAACCTTGCCGGGTTGTAGGGCGCTTGGTGAGAATGACTGTGAAGAATCTGGCACATGGCAGGTGCTTAGTGAATGGAAAGAATGACATTCAAGGGCCTCTATGATCTGACCTCGATTTCCTTTTCTAGCTGCATTAAAACATATACCTATATAATATCAGCTCACCCTTCTTGATGCTCAGTGTGCCAGGCACTGCTCTCAACACTTGTATAGAAATACATTTTATTCCCATATCATCCCCATGTGGTGGGTACCAGTAGTGAGAAAACTGAGCACAAAGAAGGTAAGCTACTTGGCCACGGCCACACAGCCAGTAAGTGGGGAGTTGGGGTTCCCATGAAGGCAGCCTGGCTCTAGAGCCTATGTGCGTAACCGCAAGCCCACCCTGCCTGTCTCTCTTTCCTTGTGCATCTATACATTTCAGTTCAGTCCAGTCAGACTCCTCACCAGTCCCTGTCTTCGATCTGAACTTTCCCATCCTCGTGCCTTTGCCCAGCTTCCCTCGTGCACTGGAATGCCTGCCTCCTCCAGGAAGCCTTCCCCAAGTCTTGCCTCATGTCTACCTTTGTGGACTCATCACAGCGGGAATCAAAGGTGGTTACTGGGGCACCCAGGTCTCCTCTCTTCCAGCCTGGAAGTCCCTCCATCTTGCAGTGTCAGCATGAGCATAGGTGAGCAATACATGGACAGGTGACGCCCAAGAACCCAGCACTCTGCGCCCCACTACTTCTGCAAGGACAGACAGCTTGAGGGCTGGAGCTGGGGCCACAGAACACTTCTACCCACCCATGGGGAGGCAGCCGGCCAGCAGGACTTCCTTGTCTCTGCTCAGGGAAACGACTCAGCCACGGGAGGCCTTGTTATTTGGAGATGGGGACTGGACCGTTGAGCGGTTGAACGGCTGTCCACAAGCTGGTGGGGCTGAGCAGTGGGACCAGAGTGCAGCCAGCCACCAGCTGGTATCCAGGGCAGGCAGACAGACTAGTGACAGACTAGTGGCGGGACTAGAGGGGCTTCTAGAAGGGTTTCAGGCTCATCCTCCGTATCCCAGTCCAATACCCACGGGATAATGACCTCAAAAGGCCCTCTGCCCGGGTCCCACTCTTCCTGTCCCTTCCTTGGCCCATGTTAGCCACCCCTCCCGCTCACCATGACTCCTGCCACCCTCCCCAGACACAAAGCACTCCCTCACAGAAGCATCCTGGACTGGGCCTGCCCCACCCTCCCAGCCAGCAGCCCCCTGAGGGTCCTGTGCCACATCTGTCACTCATTCCTTCCATAAACAGGTAGCAGCACTCACTGTTAAGTCAGGGGCTACAAGGATGAACAAGGCAGACAGCTGTCCTGCCCTTGCAGATCCCGTTGCCTGGTGCAGACCACAGATCACTGAACCAGCAATCACAATACCGTGGGCAAAGTGCGGTGAGGGGGACCCATGGGCAGCCATGGGGAGGGCCACCACCCAGGCTTCCAGGAGAATGTGGCATTCAAGCCAAGGGAAAAAGGGGGAAGAAGGGAATGTCCTTGGCAGCTGGGAAGGCTACAGAGAGCAGGGTGTGTGTGTCTGGGAAATGAGGACAATTTGGAACGTGGGATACCGAGTCCAGGTGAGGCTGGGGAAGAAATATTTACTGAAAGATCACAGGGCCAGACATCACTCAGGGTGGGGTTTCTGTCTTGCTGGAATGGCCACTAGGGAGGCAGAAGTCCCTGATCTGCCAGGTCCCCCTTGCTAACTGAGACCACACCCGCTGCCATTTGCACCCTTCCTGTGACCAGGTCAGGGCACAGGGGAGCAGAATCAGCAGAGCGGGCAAAAGACCCTGATGCAGGATCCAAAATGCCCCACCCAGGGCAGCCAACAGGTACCAGAGTCAGACCTGGAGAAGGCCGAGGCTCACTGGTAGTGCCCACAACGGGCCATGCAATGCCAGCATTGCCAGAGCTTCCCAGTCAGAATGCAACGACATGCACTGGCCACGGTTTGAAAATGAGGGTCTGTGTGCCGTTTCTCCTCTTGGTGCAGCCACAACGGGACAGATGCACACGCAGGTGGTACTGAGAGTGCAGATTCTGGAGTCAGCTGCAGGGTTTGGGCCCGGCTTTGTCCCTCACCAGCTGTGGCATGTCAGCAACTTATCCAGCCTGTCTGCCTCTGTTTTCCCATCTGTAAAATGTTGGGAATAACCGGAGCCACCTCTGGAGCTTCCGGTGAGAACTCAGTGAGGATGTCCTGGAGGTGCTCAGGGTAGTGCTAGGCACGCCAGCTGCTCTTACTATGATTGTTTCCTGTGCATGCTACCCCCAGACACCTACACCAGATGCAAAAGAAGGAAGAAAAGTGAAAAAGAAATAGCATGTGTCCGGGTAAAAAGAAGGCAAGTGCTTGACCTGTGAGATCACGGTCGGTTCTTCATCCTCTTGTGGCTGACACTGCTTCATGACTGGCAGGTTCTAGGTTCCTATTCTCGGGGCCTCTTCAGACATGTCTGTCCTCAACCCTGCAGGACAGGCCCTCAGCTTGTCTCTGGGTCCCTGACAAGCCCCTGGAAGTCTCCAGAGGAAAGCCAGGCACCTGCAGCCCTGCCCTGTGGCTGGAGTTGTGAACTCCTCGCTGAAAATCAGCATAGTCACAGTGTGGGGAAGCGGGTGGCCCGGGTGTTTTCAAAATATTTCCTCGGATAGCACTGTTTGGCTCACACACGTTAGCACTTTCCAGAATCCTGCAGATGGCAAGGCAGCTGGAGAGGAAGGGAGGAGAAGGGGGAAGCGGGAAAGGGTGGGGGGGATGCCCAGGGCTAAATCTCAGGTAGCTGTGTGGGCTGGGGCTGGCACAGGCACAGGCAGGCATCGGCGCAGCATGTGTGAACAGGAACAGCATGCACACGACAGAAAGCCGATCAACCTGCAGACTAGTCTGCAGACGGCTAAGCTGTGAAGCCCTCTTATGAACCAGAACTTTCTTCGGAAGCCCAATATGTAGAATTGGAACCAGTGGATGTGCGGAATGCAGGACTCACCCCACAACCACCCTCTCCAGAAGCCTGGCAGCAGCAGGACAAAGCAGGAACCAGAACCTTCTGGCAGTGCCCCACTCCCCAAATCCCAGAGGCTTGCAGACTCAGCTCAGCACAGCCACAGAGAATGAGAAGAGCCCTCAGCCACTCCCTGGATGCAAGGTGAGGACCCTCCACTGCCAAGCCCAGCTCTCCCGCTTCTCACCAGGTGCTTGGTTTTAAAGTTGGTCACTAAGTAAATCGAAGTTATTAAGAGATGGAAAATGTGCTTCCTATTCCACAGACTTAGTCACTCAGAATAGTGCCTGAGTTTCTGGAAATCACTGGTGCCACCTTACACCACCACCCCTGAGCTGATAGGACTCGAGCCCAAAGCAAAGAAATCTGACATTTTTGTTCAGGTAGCCTACAAAGTAAATGAACGTATGAGGGTTTGCTCACAGGTAGGCCCCACCTTGGAGAGACATAATGAGAAAATTAGCTTTGGTCTATCCAACCTAAAGCAATGTTTAAGAAGTAAAGCTTCTCAGATGCCACAAAACTGGAGAAAAGTCCCATCATTCTGCACCATCAAAGTTAAACTCACCAACCAACCAAGAGGTCACCGTCTGCCTGCTGGGGAGGGTCCGGGCTTGGGACTGACTCAGAGGGAGCAGGGCTGAGCTGGGACCCCCGGCCGTCTTCTCTCCCACATACATGTTCCTCCTGTGTCCGGCCACCAGCGTCCCTGCAGCTCAAGGACTGGCCAGCGGAGGGTGTGTTCCCTGACTTATGAGGCTCTCAAAGTCAAGGAGGAGGAACTGGGCGGGGAAGGGGCAGGTGTAACCACAGAGGCCAAATAAGAACATCCCGGGCTGGCCTCCGAGGTGGCTGTTTACTTGTGGCATTCAGGAGAGGCTGAGCTGGGAACTGGCTTGTTTATTTTCCACACTTTTTCTCCAGATCCTTTTCATAGAGTCCTCTGAAACCTCAGTGATAAATTTCCCAGGGCCCAGGGAAGCCACAGTCCCTCAGCACACAGCCATCTTTGTGAGGAGGTGGCGGGGGGTCGGGGGGATCAAGAGGAAGGAGGGCGGCTGGAGACAAGAAGTCACTGGTGGTCAGGGGCTCCTGGGGCCCACCCCTGCCCTCCATGCTGGTGGGGGCCCAGGAGCCACAGACCAGATTTGGGGCCATGGAGACAGAGGGCTGAAGCGTGTCCACCAGCAAGCACAGAGCAAACCGTCCAGGCCTGTCAGGGGCCACCCCACACCCTGCTGGGAGTCCACGGGCTCAGGGTGGGACCAGCAGCATTCTGTCATCTCTTTAGGCCTCAGAGAAGAAAAGGTGACAAATATCATTTCTGTTTTACAGATGAAAAGGAGAAGTGTCTCCTCTCCTGAGGCACGACCTCACGAAAGCCAGAGACTCTCTGAGTGTTGGTCGCATCAAAGAGCCTCTCTGTGCCGCCCCTCTAGGAGTTCCCAGCAGAAGCGTTCATAGCCCCTCCCGGGGCTTCACCCAGCATCTGACCGCATTTCCAAGAACCTCCCATGCCTCAGGCACCGGCATGGAACCAGGGGCACAAAGATGGACAGCCTTGGCCCCTGCAGTGGGATGGCTTCTTCCCACACCCAGTCCCCCAACTTCCATCCTGGTCAGCGTGTCCCCTCTGCACTGGAGGCCGAGAGGGCTCCAGTTTCGTTGCAGCTCAGCGCTAGGAAAGCTCTCAGAACTCACCCAGGCGGGCTTCCTGCGGAAGGTGGGCAGGGGCCGGCTGGGCAGTGCTCAACCAATGCTCCTGGCGTCTTTTGAAGGGTGCCAGCCTTTCCCATTCTGTGGACACCTGTATTGGGGGCTCTCAGGGCAGAGATGAGGGTGGGGGGAGCAGTGAGGACCCTGCCCTAGCAGGGATAACCACTCTCGGCCCTTGGGGGCGGGGATAGAAAATACCACCGTGACTGAAAACGTGGCTGTCCCAGGCCGTTGCAGCTCCCTGGCTTCATGAGCTTGGGCAACCACTGCGCCTCTCTGAGCCTCATGTCCTCAGCTGTAAAGTGGGTCCAGCGGATAATTGCTGTCTCCCTGTGGGGCGTGGGTATAAAAGCAAGAGCTGGGAACCAGATGAGCATGTGGTTATCACCTCCCCTGGCTGTCGCGGTTCTGCCCTATCCTTCTCTCCTGTGGACCAGGCACTGCTGAGGAGTCCAGCTCTCCAGAGCATGTGGAGGGGCAGAAGGACAGCTGTGACATGGCCCCTCGTGTTCACCAGGTGAATGACAATCGGAAGTGTCAGGTGAGGGCTGATTTCCCCAGGTAATAGATTACCCTGGAGAGGACCAAAAAGGGGAAAAAAATATAGTAACATTTGAGGATGTTTTGTCTACCTGGCAATTTCTTCCCTATTCACAGTATGGTCACAAGTGGCAGCTTTGCCCCAACTTCTCAGATAAGCAGTGAGTCATCTCTCACTGGAATTACTGCAACATCTCCCTGTGTGCCCCCTCAAATCTCCACAGTTTCCTGACTCCAGAGCCACACAGAAGGCTCCAGCAGCCTGGTACCACTCAGCCTTTGATTCCCACAGCCTAAGATATAATCCAGGCTCGGCAGAGTGTGTGGAAAAAGAAGAATGCAAGCAGAGGCCCTGGGACCATGTTAGTAAGAAGCATCAGGACTGTTTCCCTGTTGCCATGGAGAACCAATAAGGACCTTGCAGACAGCCTAGCATGGTAGAGACAGGGTGGGTTCTGGAGTTAGACGATCCAGGTTCAAATACTGGCTTTGCAATTGTGGCAAAAACAAAAATTGACAAATGGGACTTAATTAAACTAAAGAGCTTCTGCACAGCAAAAGAAACTATCAACAGAGTAAATAGACAACCTACAGAACAGGAGAAAATACTTGCAAACTATACACCCGACAAAAGTCTAATATCCAGAATCTATAAGGAACTTGAACAAGTTAACAAGCAAAAAACCACCCCATTAAAAAGTGGGTAAAGGACACAAACAGATGCTTTTCAAAAGAAGACATACATGTGGCCAACAAGCATATGAAAAAATGGTCAACATCACTAATCATTAGAAAAATGCAAATCAAACCACAATGAGATACCATCTCATACCAGTCAGAATAGCTATTATTAAAAAGTCAAACATTAACAGATGCTGGTCAGGTTGTGGAGAAAAGGGAGTGCTGGCCAGGCGAGGCAGCTCATGCCTGTAATCCCAGCACTTTGGGGGGCTGAGGCGAGCAGATCACGAGGTCAGGAGATCGAGACCATTCTGGCCAACATGGTGGAACCTCGTCTCCACTAAAATTAAAAAAAAAAAAAAATTAGCTGGGCATGGTGGTGGTACGCGCCTATAGTCCCAGCTATCAGGAGGCTGAGGCAGGGGAATCGCTTGAACCTGGGAGGTGGAGGTTGCAGTGAGCCAAGATTGCACCACTGCATTCCAGCCTGGCCACAGAGCAAGACTCCATCCCCCCGCCTCCCATCAAAAACAAACAAACAAAACAAAACACAGAGTGCTTATACACTCCTGGGGGGAATGTTAATCAGTTCAGCCATTGTGGAACGCAGTTTGGAGATTTCTCAAAGAACTCAAAGTAGGATTACCATTCCACCAAGCAATCCCATTGTTGGGTACACACCCAAAATAATATAAATTGTTCTACCATAAAGATACATGCACATGTATGGTTATCATAGCACTAGTCACAATAGCAAAAACATGAAATCAACCTAAATGCCCATCAGTGGTAGACCAGATAGAGAAAATGTGATAAATATACATCATGAAATACTATGCAGCCATAAAGAAGAATGAGATCATGTCCTTTGCAGCAACATGGATGGAGCTGGAGGCTATTACCCTAAGCAAACTAACACAGGAACAGAAAATCAAATGCCACATGTTCTTACTTATAAGTGAGAGCTAAACATTGAATATACATCTGAACACAAAGAAGGGAACAACAGACACTAGGGCCTACTTGAGGGTGGAGGGAGTGGGGAGGGTGAGGATCAAAAACCACCTATCTCGGGCCTGTGCGGTGGGTCAGACCTATAATCCCAGCACTTTGGGAGGCTGAGACAGGCAGATCGCTAGAGCTCCGGAATTTGAGACCAGCCTGGGCAACATTTTTTTTGTGTGAAACCCTGTCTCCACAAAAAATACAAACAAATTAGTCAGGATGGTGGTGCCAGCTACTTGGGAGGCTGGGGCAGGAGGATCACCTGAGCCCGGGAGGTTGAGGCTCTGGTGAGTGGCAGTGATCATGTCACTGCACTCCGGCCTGAGCAATAGAGACCCTGTCTCAAAACAAACACAAACAAACAAAACAAAACAAACCCAACAACTCTCTGTTGGATACTATGCTTCACTACCTGGCTGATGAAATAATCTGTACACCAAACCCCCAGACATGCAATTTAGCTATGTAACAAACCTGTTTATGTACCTCTGAACCTAACACAAAGTTACAAAAAACCAAATACACAAATACTGGCCTTGTCTCTCACTGCCTGTGTGACATTGAACAAGTTATTTAACTTTTCTGATCCTCAGTTTCCTAATCTGCAAAATGGAGATGAAATGCTAACCTCATAAGGATGTAATGATATAATTAGGAAACGTATGCAGAACTCTCGATTCACAGAGGGCATAATGAAGGTGGAAAGGTGATACAGGGAAGGAACTGGCTGCAGGGTTCCACCTGAAATTGGGGATGGCCAAGCCCAGATTACCTACTCTTCCATCTGAGGCCACAGTCCTTGGTGTCGCCCACATGCCTTGCTGATTTCAGCATTTAGAAGTTTGAAATGCACACTGAACCTAGTCAGAGCTCTTCACAAGGGGGCAGCGGTGGGGAATGACACATTTCTTTTGGATGACATGCCCAGGCCGCCCCCACATCTTTGTGCACTCTCAATCCCAAGACTACTGGCAATCCAGTTCCAGGAACACGAATGTCTCTGCTCCTCTGGGAAACTCCACAGCAATACTCAGTAAAGGGACTGTGACCACCCCTCTAACTGCTGCCACTACAGAGCCAAGCCACTGCTGCAGAACACAGCTCCTAGAACCTTCATGAGACCCATCTCCAGCCAGGCCATCAGAAGCCAGGCAGAAAAACAGCTGCCCCTGAATTCTACATGTTCCCATGTTCTGCCTGTCCCCAGCACATGCCCAGCAGCCTGGCCCGTCTCTTTCTCCAGGTACCCACCCCTCTTTCCTGCAGTCAGGAGACGGGGGTGGGGGCGGGGGGGGGGGGGCGGTTGATGGAATCAACTCCTCTCTGTGCTGCAGATCTAAAGTTACTCTTCAGTTGAGAACCCACAGAATCTGCCAAACAGCCTGCCATCTACCAAAACCCACATCAACCCCATCTTAGCCAGATACAGAAATGAAGCTTTTCCTGCTGCCCTTAGAGGGGCAGAGGCCAATGATGAGCTCAAGTCTCCCAAGGCCAGCCCACGGGACACAGTGGAACACACAGTACCTGGGCCACTGGCCCAAACAGATCAGGCAGGGCTCCCAGGAGCTACTCAGGTCCCCTTCTCTGCTGGAAGACCAATTTCAAACCAGCAGAGGCCCACTGGGCTTGCCTCACAGTGAGTCCATAATGAGTGATAATTACCGGTGTCATTATTCATCAAGCAAGTACTGACTGAGTGCCCACTGTGCCAGGCACTATGCTAGGCCCAGGACAATCCCAGGGACATCCTGGGGCCCAGGAACACCACGCATCAGAAACCAAACACAATTTCAGGTGCGAGGAAAAACATTAAGGCTTCAGGCCTGCCTTGGTCTCCCTAACCTTTTAGGCTTAAATTCCCTTACCTCCCCTTACTCCGTCCACACCCAGGACTGGAATCTGCTCATCCAGTTCCCTTGGAAGTCCCTGGAGGAAGCACATCCGCTGGGGGGAAGGGTCCCTGCTTCCCTGGAAGACTCTGTCACGGCCACTACCCTTCTGTCTAGCGCAGCAACGGCCTGCCAGCCTCTTCCACTCTGCTCACAGACCCTGGCACGCCGGCTCTGAGTTTATGAATCACTCCCTCCTCTCTCTGGGCCTCGCCTCCGGAAGGGCTTCGCACACCCAGACACATCACCCAGACACCGAGTTTCCACACCAAATCCGCTCCTGCAGAACCCCGAGAACCCACTGCAACGTCTGCTCCCCCGCCCTTGGTCTCGGGGTTCTGGCCACGACTTTTCAAAACCCAGGCAGCCTCTCTCCTGCCCGCTGCGCTTTGGGGGCTCCCTCTCCTTGGGGGCTGCGGGGGTAGCAGACAAAGGCCGTGGATGTGAGGGAGGGATGTGAGGACGTGCCTGGTGTAGAGGCCAAATCCCCCGCGCTCCCAGGAATGTGCATTTCGGTGGGTGGCACGTGCCTGGCCGGTGTGGGTGTGCGCAGATCGGCCTGCGCGATGTGCGGGGTATGAGTGGCGATGAGCTGTGTGTACCTGGCAGGTGTGATCCGGGTGCAGCGGGTTGTGGGTGCCTGCCTGGGCTTTTCCCCGAGCCGGGAACTCCACCTCCCACCCTCCGCTTCGTCCCCCTCTCCCTCCAAAGTTTGGCGCGCGCGCCTGGACGCGGAAGGCCGGGGGCTCCCGGCTGGGCGGCCTCCCCCGGGCCGGGCGGCGGTTCCAGGACGCCCGCGCCGCACTTACCCCAGCTGCCGAGGCTCCACGGCGCGGGCGGCCCCGACCCTCCACGGCTGGGGTCCGGCGCGGGCAGCATCCGTTCGCAACTTTGCCTTCCTCTTGGAAGATCCCGACAGAAGCGGTTCCGTGGCCCCCGCGCCCGCGCGGCCCGGGCTGTGCGCCCTCTCCGGGGCAGGCGGGAGGGATGCAGGCGCGGCCGGGCCGGTCCGCACGCTGGAAGGGAAGCGGCGCCAAGTCCTGCCTGGCGCCCTCCCCGCTCCGGCCCGAGCCGGCGAGCGGCAGCGGATTCCGGAACCGCGTCCAAGGCGTCCGGGAGCCCTCCTCCTCTTCTTCCTCACCCCACCCAGCTCCCACCCCTGCGCGCCCGGCAACTTGGGAACCGTTGGCGAAGTTGGCGCTGCTCTGGCCGCGCGCCGGCCGGGCCTCTGCGGGAGGAAGGGGAGGAGGAGGAGGAGCTGGCGGGAGAGGAGGGGAGAGAGGGGAGCCGCCCCCGGGGAGCCGCTCTTTCCAGGACCCCTCTGCGGGCCTTTGTTCCGGGCGCTGCCCCTAGGCCCTCCAGTCCCCGGGGTCTCGCTTGGGGCCGCTCAAGTATCCACGCTCTCCTGGCGAGGCTGGTGGGTGGAGGCTGCTTGGAGAACCTCCTTGGCGTCTCAGTGCCGGAGCCCCCGGGCCGTTACCGCCCCCCTTCTCCCCCGACCTTTGCCAGGGAGACCCTCTGGCTGCAGGGGTTCTCCGTCATCTCTGCCTGGAGAGGATCTTCCCGCTGCCGCCTGGGGCAAGGGGGCTGGAGGACGGTCTCCCTGATTTCCGAAGAACGCAGCACCGTCTCCCTGGGCGGTAGCAGGTCCCCCACCTGCCCTTCCGCGCTTTCCTGTGCCGCCAGCCAGTCCAGGGCTCCCCGAATGCAAGAACAGGGAAACGGGAGGGACAGAGGGTCTTCCCGGCCCGCCAGGGCTGCCTGTCATTATCTTCGTACCTTCCCAGGCAGCTGGGTCTCCGGTTGGGCTGCCAGGCAAGTGGGGTCCCAGTGGCCTCCCGCGCATGGCGTGGTTGGCTGGGCAGCACCAGCTCCGAGGTGCAAAGGCCAGCTTCTGGAGGGACGAGGTAAAGGGCTCAGAACTGGAACACAAACCAAACCTCCCCTTTCCTTGTCTGAATCCTGGTGATGGCCCTGTCCCCTAGAAGGCGAGAACGTCTTGGATTCCACTTGCTGGGCATTCCTCCTGGGACTTCCAGTACTTAACGTCATGAACTAATTCAGGCCTCTCTAAGACAGCACTCTTGACATTTAATGGGATAGTATGAGGTTTAGACAATAAGTTATTTCCTGTACAGGAGAAGTAGGAAAATCCAAAAAAGATAAAACCTGAATGTCTACATTTGACCTTCCTCTGCCATTCTCAGCATTTACAGACGGACAGCAAATACAGAACCAGATAGAACTGATCCTGACCCTGTTAGGGACAAGCTGCCCCAGGATCCCCCCCCCCACACACACACAATGCAGCTGACCCTGACCCTGAATACTCTGCAGCTGCATTCCTGGACCCTTATCTAGGTGCTACAGCAAGGTCACCAGACTTGCTTACAGCCCAATGGGTGGCATGGGGAAGGTCACAAAAAATGTGGATAAACCTAAGTTACATCCTCTTGTAAATTCCTATATTGCAAGCCGGTCACCAGATGATATGTGGTAAAGTTAACTGACAACCCCAGGGTCTCTCTCCCCCATATGAACCCCTCATTTTGTAAGCTCCAGGGCTGCCTCCTCTGACTGACTGGGGTGAAGCAGCCCAGCAGGATAATAAACTTACTTGCCTGACTTTGGGTCTCTCTTGCATTCTTTCTCTTGGCTAACGTTACATTTTGGTGCCGAAACCCAGGAAGGGGATAGGCTCTGGCTGGGTGTACTTAGAGGACTCTCTCTCTCTCTCTCTCCTCCCCCACACCCTCCATCACCCCTCAGAAAAGAGGTGTCCAGAATAGAGGAGGCCTGGAGGATGCCTGACTTGGCGGCTGCCTCCTGTATTCCAGACAAGGCCCACAGGACAGGGGACACCCTCTCTTGCCATCCTTGTCATTGGCAGTCTCTTCTTCCTCTACCTACCACTCTCCATTCACTATGGGAGCCTCTCAGTCTACCCATCCCAAGACCACCCACCTTGGGTGTCTCCTCCGCAATCTCAAGGCTCTCAGCCTCCATTCAGAGGTCCATTCTAAGAGGCTTATCTTTCACTGCAATACCGCATAGCCTCAATACCAACTGGACAATGGCTCCCAATGGCCTGAAAACGGCGCTTTTGATTTCAATATACTTAGAGACTTAAATAACTTTTGCCATCGCAATGGGAAATGGTCTGAGATTCCTGATGTTCAGGATTTCTTCACTCTTCGTAACCGCCCTTCCCTCTGACAGTCCTGCTCTACTTTCCAAATCCTCCTCTCCCGACTGGTCTCCCACCACACCTGCAACAGCCCCAGCCGACAACTCCTCTTTCTTTGACCCCACCAATTTTCCCCCTCCCTGACAGCATCATGATCCTCCACCAGAGCATCACGATCCTTCACTGTATGTCCCCGCTCTGGCTCTAAACCTCTGTCCCCCTCTCTCCAACCACTCTGCTTCTGACTCTGAGTCCTCTCCATCTCCGCCCCTCACCTGCTCTTGGGCCCAGCAGGCTCAGCAACCAGCTCCCTTGCTTCCTCTCCAGGAAGTAGCAGGAGCCAAGGGGACCATCCGTGTCCATGTCCCTTTCTCCCTCTCCAATCTCTCAACAGATTGAAAAATGTCTCGGATCCTTCTCCTCTGATCCCGATACTTACATCAAAGAATTTAAACATCTTACCCAATCTTATGAACTCACTTGGCATGATCTCTACATTATCCTCTCTTCTATATCTCCTTCCAGAAAAGAAGGAAAGAGTGTGGCTCACAGCACAGGCACATGCTGACAATCTTCATGGGCAAGATCCTACTAAGCCCGTAGGAGCCGCTGCTGTTCCCTGGGAAGAGCCTTTCTGGGAGTACCAACCTACAGACCCAGGCCGGGCGTCTGTAACCATATGATTACTTGCCTCATTGCAGGCCTTAACAAAGCTGCACGGTAAAGGCCGCGTGCAGTGGCTCACACCTGTAATCCCAGCACTTTGGGAGGCTGAGGTGGGCAGATCACGAAGTCAAGAGATCCAGACCATCCCGGCTAACATGGTGAAACCCTGCCGCTACTAAAAATACAAAAATTAGCTGGGCGTGGTGGCAGGCACCTGTAGTCCCAGCTACTCAGGAGGCTGAGGCAGGACAATGGTGTGAACCCGAGAGGCAAAGGTTGCAGTGAGCTGAGATCGTGCCACTGCACTCCAGCCGGGGTGACAGAGCGAGACTCCATGTCAAAAAACAACAAAAACAAAAACAAAAACAAAAAACAAAACAAAACAAAAACAAAGCTGCCCATAAGGCTGTAAATTTTGAAAAACTTAAAGAAATTTCCCAAAAGGCAGATGAAAATCCTGTCCAATTCCTTTCCCGCCTTTCAGAGGCTCTCCAAAAATATACCTGCATTGACCCTGCCTCCCAAGAAGTAACTATTGTTCTTTTTTTACATATATATATACTTTAAGTTCTAGGGTATATGTGCACAATGTGCATGTTTGTTACATATGTATACATGTGCCATGTTGGTGTGCTGCACCCATTAACTTGTCATTTACATTATGTATTTCTCCTAATGCTATCCCTCCCCTCTCCTCCACCCCATGACAGGCCCTGGTGTGTGATGTTCCCCTTCCTGTGTCCAAGTGTTCTCATTGTTCAATTCCCACCTATGAGTGAGAACATGTGGTGTTTGGTTTTCTTTCCTTGTGATAGTTTTCTCAGAATAATGGTTTCCAGCTTCATCCATGTCCCTACAAAGGACATGAACTCATCCTTTTTTATGGCTGCATAGTATTCCATGGTGTATATGTGCCACATTTTCTTAATCCAGCCTATCATTGATGGACATTTGAGTTGGTTCCAAGTCTTTGTTATTGTGAATAGTGCCACAATAAACATACATGTGCATATGTCTTTATAGCAGCATGATTTATAATCCTTTGGGTATATCCCCAGTAATGGGATGGCTGGGTCAAATGGTATTTCTAGTTTTAGATCCTTGAGGAATCGCCACACTGTCTTCCACAATGGTTGAACTAGATTACAGTCCCACCAGCAGTGTAAAAGTTTTCCTATTTCTCCACATCCTCTCCAGCACATGTTGTTTCCTGACTTTTTAGTGATCGCCATTCTAACTGATGTGAGATGGTATCTCATTGTGGTTTTGATTTGCATTTCTCTGATGGCCAGTGATGATGAGTTGTTTTTTTTTTTTTCATCTGTCTGTTGGCTGCATAAATGTCTTCTTTTGAGAAATGTCTGTTCATATCCTTTGCCCACTTTTTGATGGGGTTGTTTGATTTTTTTCTTGTAAATTTTAGTTCTTTGTAGATTCTGGATATTCACCCTTTGTCAGATGGGTAGATAGCAAAAATTTTCTCCCATTCTGTAGGTTGCCTGTTCACTCTATGGTAGTTTCTTTGCTGTGCAGAAGTTCTTTGGTTTAATTAGATCCCATTTCTCAATGTTGGCTTTTGTTGCCATTGCTTTTGGTGTTTTAGATATGAAGTCCTTGCCCATGCCTATGTCCTGAATGGTATTGCCTAGGTTTTCTTCTAGGGTTTTTATGGTATTAGGTCTGACATTGAAGTTTTAATCCATCTTGAATTAATTTTTGTATAAGGTGTAAGGAAGGGATCCAGTTTCAGCTTTCTACATACGGCTAGCCAGTTTTTCCAGCAACATTTATTAAATAGGGAATCCTTTCTCCATTTCTTGTTTTTGTCAGGTTTGTCAAAGATCAGATGGTTGTAGATGTGTGGTATTATTTCTGAGGGCTCTGTCCTGTTCCATTGGTCTATATATCTGTTTTGGTACCAGTACCATGCTGTTTTGGTTACTGTAGCCTTGTAGTAGAGTTTGAAGTCAGGTAGTGTGATGCCTCTAGCTTTGTTCTTTTCGCTTAGGATTGTCTTGGCAATGCAGCCTCTTTTTTGATTCCATATGAACTTTAAAGTAGTTTTTTCCAATTCTGTGAAGAAAGTCATTGGTAGCTTGATGGGGATGGCATTGCATCTATAAATTACCTTGGGCAGTATGGCCATTTTCATGATATTGATTCTTCCTATCCATGAGCATGGAATGTTCTTCCATTTGTTTGGAAGAACATTGTTTGTCCTCTTTTATTTCATTGAGCAGTGGTTTGTGATTCTGCTTGAAGAGGTCCTTCACGTCCCTTGTAAGTTGGATTCCTAGGTATTTTATTCTCTTTGAAGCAATTGTGAATGGGAGTTCACTCATGATTTGGCTCTCTGTTTGTCTGTTATTGGTGTATGAGAATGCTTGCGATTTTTGCACATTGATTTTGTATCCTGAGACTTCACTGAAGTTGTTTATCAGCTTAAGGAGATTTTGGGCTGAGATGATGGGGTTTTCTAAATATACAATCATGTCATCTGTAAACAGGGACAACTTGACTTCCTCTTTTCCTAATTGAATACTTTTTATTTCTTTCTCCTGCCTGATTGCCCTGGCCAGAACTTCCAACACTATGTTGAATAGGAGTGGTGAGAGATGGCATCCCTGTCTTGTGCCAGTTTTCAAAGGGAATGCTTCCAGTTTTTGCCCATTCAGTATGATATTGGCTCTGGGTTTGTCATAAATAGCTCTTATTATTTTGAGATACGTCCCATCAATACCTAATTTATTGCGAGTTTTTAGTACGAAGGGCTGTTGAATTTTTTGAAGGCCTTTTCTGCATCTATTGAGATAATCGTGTGGTTTTTGTCTTTGTTTCTGTTTATATGACGGATTATGTTTATTGATTTGCATATGTTGAACCAGCTTTGCATCCCAGGGATGAAGCCAACTTGATCATGGTGGATAAGCTTTTTGATGTGCTGCTGGATTTGGTTTGCCAGTATTTTATTGAGGATTTTTGCATCGATGTTCATCAGGGATATTGGTCTAAAATTATCTTTTTTTGTTGTGTGTCTGCCAGGCTTTGGTAACAGGATGATGCTGGCCTCATAAAATGAGTGAGAGAGGATTCCCTCTTTTTCTATTGATTGGAATAGTTTCAGATGGAATGGTACCAGCTCCTTTTTGTACCTCTGGTAGAATTCAGCTGTGACTCTGTCTGGTCCTGGACTTTTTTTGGTTGGTAGGCTCTTAATTATTGCCTCAGTTTCAGAGCCTGTTATTGGTCTATTCAGGGATTCAACTTCTTCCTGGTTTAGTATTGGGAAGGTGTATGTGTCCAGGAATTTATCCATTTATTCTATATTTTCGAGTTTATTTGCATAGAGGTGTTTATAGTATTCTCTGATGGTAGTTTGTATCTCTGTGGGATCAGTGGTGATATCCCCTTTATCATTTTTTATTGTGTCTATTTGATTCTTCTCTCTTTTCTTCTTTATTAGTCTTGCTAGTGGTCTATTAATTTTGTTGATCTTTTCAAAAACCAGCTCCTGGATTCATTGATTTTTTGAAGGATTTTTTTTTCTGATCTTTGTTGGTTTAAAGTCTGTTTTATCAGAGACTAGGATTGCAACCCCTGCTTTTTTTTGTTATCCATTTGCTTGGTAGATCTTCCTCCATCCCTTTATTTTGAGCCTATTTGTGTCTCTGCACGTAAGATGGGTCTCCTGAATACAGCACACTGATGGGTCTTGACTCTTTATCCAATTTGCCAATCTGTGTCTTTTAATTGGAGCATTTAGCCCTTTTACATTTAAGGTTAATATGGTTATGTGTGAATTTGATCCTGTCATTATGATGTTAGCTGGTTATTTTGCTCATTAATTGATGCAGTTTCTTCCTAGCATTGATGGTCTTTACAATTTGGCATGTTTTTGCAGTGACTGATATCGGTTGTTCCTTTCCATGTTTAGTGCTTCCTTTAGGAGCTGTTGTAAGGCAGGCCTGGTGGTGACAAAATCTCTCAGCATTTGCTTGTCTGTAAAGGATTTTATTTCTCCTTCACTTATGAAGTTTAGTTTAGCTGGGTATGAAATTCTGGGTTGAAAATTCTTTTCTTTAAGAATGTTGAATATTGGCCCCCCCCCCTCTTCTGGCTTGTAGAGTTTCTGCCGAGATCCACTATTAGTCTGATGGGCTTCCCTTTGTGGGTAACCTGACCTTTCTCTCTGGCTGCCCTTAACATTTTTTCCTTCATTTCAACTTTGGTGAATCTGACAATTATGTGTCTTGGGGTTGCTCTTCTCGAGGAGTATCTTTGTGGTGTTCTCTGTATTTCCTGAATTTGAATGTTGGCCTGCCTTGCTAGGTTGGGGAAGTTCTCCTGAAGAGTGTTTTCCAACTTGGTTCCATTCTCCCCGTCACATTCAGGTACACCAATCAGAGGTAGATTTGGTCTTTTCACATAGTCCCATATTTCTTGTAGGCTTTGTTCATTTCTTTTTACTCTTTTTTTCTCTAAAATTATCTTCTCACTTCATTTCATTCATTTGATCTTCAATCACTGACACCCTTTCTTCCAGTTGATTGAATTGGCTACTGAAGCTTGTGCATGCATCACGTAGTTCTCGTGCCATGGTTTTCAGCTCCGTCAGGTCATTTAAGGTCTTCTCTACACTGGTTATGCTAATTAGTCATTTGTCTAATCTTTTTTCAAGGTTTTTAGCTTCTTTGCAATGGGTTCGAACATTCTCCTTTAGCTCTGAGAAGTTTGTTATTACGATCATCTGAAGCCTTCTTCTCTCAACTCATCAAAGTCAGAGCTTTGTTCTGTCGCTGGCAAGGAGCTGCATTCCTTTGGAGGAGAAGAGGCGCTCTGATTTTTAGAATTGTCAGCCTTTCTGCTCTGGTTTCTCCCCATCTTTGTGGTTTTATCTACCTTTGGTCTTTGATGATGGTGACATACAGATGGGCTTTTGGTATGGATGCCCTTTCTGTTCGTTAGTTTTCCTTCTAACAGTCAGGATCATCAGCTGCAGGTCTGTTGGAGTTTGCTGGAGGTCCACTCCAGACCCTGTTTGCCTGGGTATCGCCAGCAGAGGCTGCAGAACCGCAAATATTGCAGAACAGCCTTGTTGCTGCCTGATCGTTACTGTGGAAACTTTGTCTCAAGAGGGGCACCCGGCCATATGAGGTGTCAGTCGGCCCCTACTGGGAGATGGCTCCCAGTTAGGCTATTCTGGGGTCAGGGACCCACTTGAGGAGGCAGTCTGTCCGTTCTCAGATCTCAAACTCCATGCTGGGAGAACCACTACTCTCTTCAAAGCTGTCAGACAGGGACGTTTAAGTCTGCAGAAGTTTCTGCTGCCTTTTGTTCAGCTATGCCCTGCCCCGAGAGGTGGAGTCTAAAAAGGCAGACAGGCCTCCTTGAGCTGTGGTGGGCTCCACCCAGTTTGAACCTCCCGCCACTTTGTTTACCTACTCAAGCCTCAGCAATGGCAGGTGCCCCTCCCCCAGCCTCGCTGCTGCCTTGCAGTTAGATCTCAGACTGCTGTGCTAGTCCCATCATGGGTGTGGGACCCTCTGAGTCAGGTGCAGGATATAATCTCCTGGTGTGCCATTTGCTAAGACCGTTCAGAAAGCACATTATTAGGGTGGGAGTGACCCGATTTTCCAGGTGCTATCTGTCTTGGCTTCCCTTGGCTAGGAAAGGGAATTCCCTAACCCCTTGCACTTCCCAGGTGAGGCAATGCCTTGCCCTGCTTCAGCTCAGTCTGTGGGCTGCACTTGCTCTCCTGCACCCACTGTCCGACAAGCCCCAGTGAGATAAACCCGGTACCTCAGTTGGAAATGCAGAGATCACGCGTCTTCTGTGTTGCTCACGCTGGGAGCTGTAGACTGGAGCTGTTCCTATTCAGCCATTTTGGAACCTTCCCCGGATCTATTGTTCTTAATACCCATTTTATTTCCCAATCTGCCCCCGACATCCAGCGCAAACTTAAAAAGGCTGAAGATGGCCCTCAAATCCCACAACAAGACCTCCTTAACGTGGCTTTCAAAGTCTTTAGTCACAGGGATCAGCAAAATAAATTAGACAAAACCCAAAGAGATCATGCTAAATACCAGCTTTTAGCACAGCTATCTGTCAACCTAGCCATGGTACCCAAGGGCACAAAAGACCTGATAGCAGCAATCCTCCTGGGCTTTGTTTTAAGTGCGGCAAAGAAGGCCCCTGGGTGCAGGCATGTCCCAACCCATGAGTGCCGAAGAGCCCTTGCCCAGTCTGCCAGCAGACTGGCCACTGGAAGTCTGACTGTGCTCTCAACAGATGGACAGACAACCCTGCTCCTCAGAGCTACCATCCCTTCAATAAGACAAAAAGTGAAGAACCGCTTGCACTCCCACAGCTCCTTGGCCTAGCCACTGAAGACTGATGAGGCCCAGGGCTCCCGGCCCCCACTGCAATCACTGCATTGGAGCCCAGGGTAACTCTACTAGCAGCAGGTAAGTCGATCTCTTTTAATCAATAGCAGGGCCACCTACTTGGCTTTGCCTGAGTTCTCAGGACTGACTCATCCCTCTCAAATGATGGGGTAATCAGACCCAACACTAGGCCCTGGGGGCTACTAAGTCCAGCGGAGTCAAAGGAAAGAGAAAAGACAAGGTAAGAGTGCATAAGGTGGGTCCAGGGGGCCAACGCTGGTATGGAGGCTGTGAAGGCCCTGAGCTCTGGGAACCCACACTATTTATCGGTGATCAAACAAAGAAGAAGGTGGTGAGGACCTGCAGATGTGGGGATAGAAAGGTAGTGGTGCATCAAGCATAACTGTGATGGTTTAGTGTTTTCTTTGACGCATATAGAATATGCTCTGCTGCTTGAGATAATGGAGAACATGTTTACAAGCCTGGGAGAGCAACCAACACGAAGTCTGTGCACATTCCAGAGGCTATGAGGGGTTTTATGCCCTGAGCCCTGGATTCCATCCAAGCCAGGAGGGGTTTTATGCCCTGGACTTAGATTTGTGGTACAGCAGGGCAGCCTTCCACCCTTTGGCACAGAGCTTGGTGTTCCAAAGGCCATGAGGAGTTTTAGACCCTAGATCCCGGACATCTTCTAATTTTTACATTGGAAAAATTCCATCTTTTACATTATGACAGACAAGCCAGTCCTGCCTCAGTTCTTCTACCAACATGCCTCCCTTTTCTTTTTTGCAAAACCACCACAGTTATTATTGCTTGCTCTTGGCGGTGGCTTTCTCTCCAGAGGTGGCTTCTGCATCTGCAAACTATATAAAGACAAACAACACAGATTTAAAGCACAATCATAATTGAAATCACGGAGCCTCCAAGTGTCTTGATCCATTTTAACGGGTTAATAGCTGCTAATCCACCTGCAGCTCCTTCAAGCACTTCAATTCCTGGCATTAGTGTCAGATGTCCCTGAGAGGCTTGAAATACTTATTCCTTCAGTTTTGCAATATCCAAAGATAAATGTCCGGTATGACCTTTTAAATGTCTCTTAACTTTTTCTTACTCATGCTCTGTTTTATTATACAGATGAGGAGTAATGTAAAAATCAGAGGTATTTCAATCACCTTGCATTTGAATTTTACTTTTTAAACTTACATACAATCTCCCATTCGAATCACTGTGTGGAGATCATTAATTTGGTTAACTATTTTTTTATTTATTTGAGTTTGAGAGTTCCATAATTTTGTGGAATTCTTTTGCCACTTACTGACAAATTTAACAGTTTGTACAGATGAATGTAGAGCCACACCAGCTATTGCAGCAGTAGTAGTAACAGCAGTGAAGCCAATTGTAGCAACTATGAGAGCAACTATAAATCTTTTTGAATGGGATAAAAGTTTTTTAAGGATTTCACTTACTATATGAATGGATGGAGATACCTCCCATGGTCTATTTTTTTTTTTTTAGATGGAGTCTCGCTCTGTCCCCCAAGCTGGAGTGCAGTGGCTGGATCTCAGCTCACTGCAAGCTCCGCTTCCCGGGTTCACGCCATTCTCCTGCCTCAGCCTCCTGAGTAGCTGGGGCTATAGGCGCCCGCCACCTTGTCTGGCTAGTGTTTTGTATTTTTTAGTAGAGACGGGGTTTCACCGTGTTAGCCAGGATAGTCTCAATCTCCTGACCCAGTGATCTGCCCACCTCGGCCTCCCAAAGTGCTGGGATTACAGGCTTGAGCCACCACGCCCGGCCTCCCATGATCTATTTAAAGACATGGGGATCCAGACTCCTTCCCTGGCTTTAATTATTAGGATAATCTGATTTTTATTAAAAGTTGAATTAATGCAGGTAAACAAATGACATTCAGGGCATGAAATAAAGTGTGTATTTATATCAAGAGTAACATTTCCTATTGCTAGCACAAAAGGTGACCAGACACAACTTTGAATCCAAAAAGTCCTGTTGGAAAGAAAAGGAAGAGCATATTTATTTTTACCTCCCTCCCCTTTATACTTGTTACATTTACTCTCTCAAATTTTGGTTGAACTTTGAGCCATAGCTAATTTCCATAATTCAGAATGTCCCTGTCCCATGGCAGGAGATATTATTTTTGGACTAGGGCCAATAGTGCCACTAGGACTCCATGATAGGGACCTCAGCTTTTGTCCGAATATATTGTGTATGATTTAATTGCCAATGGTTCCATCAGTTTATTACATTTGTTCTGTAAGAAGGCCTTCTGTTGCAATTTTTTTTAAAGATCCCCTTAGTGGGATCTTTGTTAATTAGTCCTCTTAGGGGACTAATTAATGATGATTCGATAGGAATTATTTTGTAACACCTCAGCCTTACTTGCTGTACAATCTTCCTAAGTTCAAGCATCCTTACCTTTAAACTAAACTCTATTTTGTTTATATTTGAACTTATTCAGATGGAACTGCAGGGTTTTAGGATGGGAATGATTATATTTTAAACTATGCCCCAAAATCATATGCAAAGCAGCCCATGATTTATTTTTTTGGGGACTACTGCCAACCAGGCCTGTGTGTCAATCTGTAAACATCCAACAGCAGGTCCCAGGCATATTGGGGGATACTTATATTCTATGGATATATTTATTTTTATCCCTTCCTCATTAGGATGCATTGGCCCTTGGTTATCTATGTGCTCAGGTATCCAGGTACTGTCGTTGGTGTACACCTTAATAACAGGGTCCATCCAACTCACAGACCTAATTAAAGGAGGAAATGGGACATATGCCCAATAAGTGAAATTCTGAGTTGCTCCTGTACTAGGGAGGCTTACTGCCATGGTGAGTACCGCCAGCATGGCCACCATCAGGTTACTAGTTGTCTTTAGTTTGTTCTGTGCTTTCAAGTTGTCCTTTGCCATCTGTGCCAACTTCTTGATTTGTCCCCATGTTGGAGAATTTGCCTGATGACTATTATTGGTTTTCTCCTTCATCTCTGAGATGTTTATTTGCACCATCACTTGTATCAGGAGTTCTGGACTCTTCCCAGATGACTCTTCCCAGAGCCCTGTCTTCCTGCTGTAGCTAATGATAGATTTTCAGATGTTTGGTAGGCACCCATACAGGCACCTGATTGTTACCTGGAGAGATACAAGCAAATCCTCTTCCCCATATAATTATCCACCCTTTGATTAAGTTTAGTTAAAGGGCCAGGGAGGTTAGTATGTGCTCTCATATGAGTGCTATAGAAAGGGGAATGCCTTTGTTGTACTGCTTGCTGTAAAGAATGAAATAAAAGATTAAGTTGGTCATTAGTCACATTTTGAATTAAGGCACATTCAATATTTTGTGTGGCTTGCACTACATAGACTGAATCAGAAACAGTGTTTATTGCCTGTTTAAAAGATTGTGACACTGTTATCACAGCCATAAGTTCAGCATTTTGAGCAGAAGCAAAGTCAGTTTGAAAAACTTCTTGTTGAGGTCCCACAAATGAAGCCTTTCCATTACTAGATCCATCAAATAAAAACAGTAATGGCCCCTTCAATAAGTGCTTTTTGAGTAATGGAAGGCAATATCCATGATGTTAATTTAAGAAATTGGAATATTTTGGATGTAGGATAATGATTATCAAGGATGTCAATAAAACCTGCCAAATTGACTTGCCATTCCTGGGAATTAATGTAAGCTTGCTCAATTTGTTGTTTGTTTAATGGAACTGTAATTTGATTGGATTATATCCCATTAATTTTGTTGTGCGCAGCCTTGCTTGTCCTATTAGTACAGCAATTTGATCTAAGTGCAGAGTAAGAGTTTTGGTTGTATTGTGAGGTAGAAAAAGCCACTCAACCAGACCATTCTGTTGAACAATAACTCCTGTAGGTGAATGTTTAGTAGGAAAAACTAAAAACTGTAATGGTTGCACAGGGTCAATTCGAGTCACTTGTGCCTGTGGAATTTTTTCTTCAATTAATTGAAGTTTCTCTAATGCCTCTTTGGACAGGGAGTGTTTACTGTTTAAGTTAGAATCACCTCGTAAGGTAGAAAAGTGGTGAGACATAGCATAAGTAGGAATGCCTAAAGTGGGATGAATCAAATTAATATCTCCTAATAAATTTTGAAAATCATTTAGGGATTTTAAATTATCTCTTCTAATTTGAATCTTTTGAGGCTTAATAGTACTTTGTTCTACTTTCATTCCTAAATACTGAAAGGGAGTAGAAGTTTGGATTTTATCAGGGGCTATGATTAACCCTGCTGCAGTTACAGCCTTTTCCTCCCTAGTTTCAGCTGCACATAAAATAGCATCCATGTAATGGATAATACAACATTTTTTGAATTGTTCTCTAACTGGTTTAATAGCTTTTCTGACATAAGTTTGACAAATAGTAATACTTTCCAATGGTATTCATCCGCTGGTTCTTTTTTATTTATAGCGGGAATAGTAAAAGCAAGTTTTTCCTAATCTTGGGTAGCTAAAGGAATAGTAAAGAAGCAATCTTTTGAATTTATCACTATTAGAGGCGAGGATTTAGGAATCATAGTTGGGGAGGGCAGCCCTGGTTGCCGCATGCCCATGGGTTGAATTACAGCATTAATGGCCCTCAAATCTGTCAACATTCTCCATTTCCCTGATTTTTTCTTAATAACAAACACAGGAGAATTCCAAGGAGAGAAAGTAGGCTCTATGTGTCTCTTTTGTAATTGTTTCTGTACCAATTCTTTTAAAGCCTCCAGTTTTTCCTGTTTCAGTGGCCATTGCTCCACCCAAACTGGTTTGGCAGTTAACCAAACAAGAGGAGTGGGAGCCGGAGGCTCAGCCATGGCTGCTCCTAAAAAATGATACCCTAATCCAGTTTGATCTGTTTGTCCTTTTAGTTCTAAAGGTTCTGGTTGGCCATTTTCATTTTTTCCTAGTCCCTTCCCTGGGAGATATCCCATTTTTCTCGCCATTTGTTTATTGTTACTACTATACTAATCCATAGGAGAGATATTTTAGCACCCCATTGTTGTAATAAGTCTCTATCCCATAGGTTGACAGGAATAGGTGTAATAATAGGTTGAATTGTCCCTTCTTGGCAATTCAGCCCTTGGCATGGCAAAATTAAATAATGAAAAACTTCTGAGGCAGCCCCTACTCCAACAATACCAATGGATGCCTTTTGCTTAGGCCAATGCTGGGGCCATTGATTTAAACCAATAACAGAGACATCAGCTCCAGTATCTACTAACCCTTCAAAGTTCTTTCCTTGAATGGTTACTGTACACATAGGTCTCTTATCAGACACTTGATTAACCCAATATACAGCTTCTGCTGGATTAGTCCTACCAAAGCCTCCTATTCTTTTTACTGTCCTGCTTCCCAGTTTTGCATAAGGTAACAGTAACAACTGAGCAATTCTTTCTTCTGGGGAAGCAGACCATGGAATTGAGGAACTAATAACTAATTTAATCTCTCTGGTGTAATCAGAATCAATTATTCCTGTATGTACAGTGATACCTCTGAAATTTAAACTAGACTTTCCAAGCAATAGACCAACTGTTCCTGAGGGTAAAGAGCCCCTAACTCCCATGGGGACGTTCTTTGGTGGCTCCCCAGGAAGTAGGGAAACAGGAACTGCTGCAAAGATCTGTGGCGGCACGGTCTGCTGTGGCGGGGGACAATTATTGTACGTTTGTAAGGGCACTGAGTGTACCAGATATGCCTCGGTTTGTTGAGGGGCCTGCCTCGGGCCCCTCTTCCTGTTTCCCAAAAGAGGTTGCCCATCTTTGCTAAATTTAGAATGACACTGATTTGTCCAGTGATTGCCCTTCTTACACTGGGGGCATACACTGGGACTTTTCTGTTGATTGATGGTAATAGTTTTAGCCTTTTGATTTCCTTTTCTACATTCCTTTTTTGTGTGTCCAAATTTCTCACAATTAAAACAAGAGCCTGAGAAATGGGGCATATTTTTTTCCACCTTTAGTCCAGCCATAGCTTGGGCTAAAATAGTAGCCTTATTTAAGTTACCTCCAATGCCATCACAAGCCTTAATATATTCAGCCAAATGAGCCTTCCCTCTCATAGGTCTAATAGCATTTTGACACTCTGTATTGGCATTATCCTATGCAAGGAGTTGTATTACCACATCTTGAGCTGTTTTATCAGTTATGGCTTTATGCATGGCCTCTTGGAGCTGAGCAATAAAGTCAGTATATGGTTCTTTAGGTCCTTGTCAGACAGAACTGAAAGAAGGACATTTTTTCCCGTAACATTTATTTTTTTTCCATACCTGTAAACACACAGTGTGTAACTGAACAATGGCAACATTTTTCATTACTGCTTGATTGTCTCATCGGCCCCAATTAGGGCCCAATCCCATTAATTGTTCAAAGGAAACAGGCACAGGCAGCTGTGCTTGTGTGTTTTCTCTTGCTTGAGTTTGAGCTTCATCAGCCCACTAAGTTTTAAACTGCAAGTACTGGGATGGAGTGAGAACGGGTTTTGTTAAAGTATCCCAATCATATGGTATTAATCTATTATCAAGAGCCACATTTTTTAGTAAAGTTCGTACAAAAGGAGAATTTGGCCCATATTGACTAATGGCTTGCTTAGATTCCTTTAACAACTTAAAAGGAAAAGTGGCCCAATTAGCTACATTCTGTCCTCCTTGTTGGGTTATAGTAACTGGAAATTGCCACGCTTCAAGGTTTCCCTTGGCTCTAGCCTTTTGAATAGAATTTTGTATAGCATCACCAATCACTCTAGGTTTTCATGTTGCAACTATAGGAGCAGTAAGTTTTTCAGCTAATTCATTTTCTTGCCCACTAAGGGAAAGGGAGGAGGTGGCCATTCACTTAATTCAGGAGGTGGAACCGACAGGCTAGTGAAATGTACCTTTTTCAGTTTCCCTTTCTTTTATTTAATTTCCTCTGGTTCCTGTTCCTCACATTCAGAATCTGAAGTTAATTTTTCACACTTGTCTGCCTCTTCCTCATCTGAACCTGCCTCATCATCTGTTTGAAATGGCTCAAGAGCTGCCTTTATCAACATCCACACTGACCAAAAAGACACTGGAATTTGACTCCTTCTTTATGTGTCTTTTAAAAATCTCTGCCAATTCTTTCCCATTCATCCAACTCCACTGTCCCTTGTTCTGGGAATCATGGGCAAAACTACTCTACAGTACTAAAGAGTGTTAATAAATTCTGAGTACTAACTTTCACTCCCCCTCCATAATAAATGCCTTAAGAAATTTAAATAACCAAGGATGGGCGCGGTGGCTCATGCCTGTAATCCCAGCACTTTGGGAGGCTGAGGCAGGCGGATCACAAGGTCAGGAGATCGAGACCATCCTGGCTAACACAGTGAAGCCCCGTCTCTACTAAAAATACAAAAAATTAGCCAGGCGTGGTGGCACACACCTGTAGTCCCAACTACTCAGGAGGCTGAGGCAGAAGAATGGCGTGAACCTGGGAGACACAGCTTGCAGTGAGCCGAGATCGCACCACTGCACTCCAGCCTGGGTGACAGAGCAAGACTCTGTCTCAAAAAATGTAGGGACCAGCCCTACAGGACCTGTGGGTTTTTCTCCTCATGTGCAGAGATGAGAGATCATAGAAATAAAGACACAAGACAAAGAGATAGAAAAAAAAGGCAGCTGGGTCCGGGAGACCACTACCACCAAGATGCAGAGGCCAATAGTGGCCCCAAATGCCTGGCTGCACTGCTATTTATTGTATACAAGGCAAGGGGGCAGGATAAGGAGTGTTAGTCATCTCCAATGATAGGTAAGGTCATGCAAGTCATGTGTCCACCAGACAGGGGGCCCTTCCCTGTTTGGTAGCCGAGGCGGAGAGAAAGAGGGGACAGCTTAGGTCATTATTTCTTCTATGCATTTCTTGGAGAGATCAAAGAGTTTAACATTCTCACTAATTCTGCTACTGCTCTCTAGAAGGCGGAGCCAGGTGTACAGGGTGGAACATGAAAGTGGACCAGGAGTGTGACTGCTGAAGCACAGCACAGAGAGACGTTTAGGCCTCTGGATGGCTGTGGGTGGGCTTGACTGATGTCAAGCCTTCCACAAGAGGTGGTGGAGCAGAGTCTTCTCTAACTTTCCTGGTCTGTTAAGTAACGGGTGCCTTCCCAGGCACTGGTGTTACCGCTAGACCAAGGAGCCCTCTAGTGGCCCTGTCCAGACGTGACAAAGGGCTTACACTGTCTTCTGGTCACTTCTCACCATGTCCCTTCAGCTCCTATCTCTGTATGGCCTGGTTTTTCCTAGGTTATAATTGCAAAGCAGAGATTATTATAACATTGGAATAAAGAGTAATGCTACCAACTAATTATTGATAATATTCATATATAATCATGTCTATATTCTATGTCTAATATAACTATTCTTATTTTAGGTATTTTCTTTATTGAACAGCTTGTTTCTTTATTGAACAGCTTCAGTCTCTTGCCTCACCACCTGGGTGGCTTGCTGCCCACAAAAAAAAAAAAAAAAAAGAAATTTAAATAAGCAGAATGTTTACTTTCGTTCTGTCCCATTGTTGCACTGGTTCCTTTGAGAGCCCAGCTTACCTGCCGAACTTCTTTCAGTCGTCCTCGGGTGTCCTCTGACAATACATCCTCTGCTTCTGCATGCTCTAGTATTCCTTCACCAGGGTCTTCACAGCCCCATGTTGGGCGCCAGAAATGTTGGGATGATCAGACCCAACACTAGGCCATAGGGGCTACGAAGTCCAGTGGAGTCAAAGGAAAGAGAAAAGACAAGGTAAGAGTGCATAAGGTGGGTCCAGGGGGCCAACGCTGGTATGGAGGCTGAGAAGGCCCCAAGCTCTGGGAACCCACACTGTTTATCGGTGATCAAACAAAGAAGCAGGTGGTGAGGACGTGCAGATGTGGGGGTAGAAAGGTAGCGGTGCATTAAGCGTAGCTGTGATGGTTTAGTGTTTTCTTTGACGCATATAGAATATGCTCTGCTGCTTGAGATAATGGAGAACATGTTTACGAGCCTGGGAGAGCCACCAACATGAAGTCTGTGCACATTCCAGAGGCTACGAGGGGTTTTATGCCCTGAACCCTGGATTCCATCCAAGCCATGAGCGGTTTTATGCCCTGGGCTTAGATTTGTGGTGCGGCAGGGCAGCCTTCCACCCTTTGGCACAGAGCTTGGTGTTCCAGAGGCCACGAGGGGTTTTAGACCCTGGACACCGGACATCTTCCAATACTCTTATATTACAACAGACAAGCCAGTCCTGCCTCAGCTCTTCTACCAACATCAAGTCTTAATTGTGGGGGTTGACTGACTCATCTGACATCCATGCGCCACCAGACCTCTTACTTGTTCCCTGTTTGATACTGTTTTCTCACACTCTTTCCTTATCATGACTCGTTGCCCCATCCCCATCCTAGTCCAAGACCTTTTAGACAAATTCAAAGCTTCTATCACCTTTTCCTGCTCCCCTCAAGCAGAGTCCCTCCTGCTCCTCTCCACTAGTCCAGCCCCTGGCCCCTCTCCCCAGTACCCACTTCCTGCCTCTCTCATCAACCCAGTTGCGTGGGACACCACCACCCTTTCCATAGCTGCTCACCATGACCTCATCAAAATCTGCTTAAAAGGCCCCTCCAAATTTCCCAACGTTCCCCAATACCCAATCTCTCTAACCCACCAAAAAGGCCTACAGACCATCGTAAACAAGCTCTGCTCACACAGTCTTCTTAGACCAACACCCTCTCCATATAACACCCCATCCTCTCTGTTAAAAAAACTGATGACTCTGGGCCGGGCGTGGTGACTCATGCCTGTAATCCCAGCACTTTGGGAGACCAAGGTGGGCAGATTGCCTGAGGACAGGAGTTTGAGGCCAGTCTGACCAACATGGTGAAACCCCGTCTCTACTAAAAATATAAAAACATTAGCCAGGTGTGGTGGCATGCACCTGTAATACCAGCTACTCAGGAGGCTGAGGCAGGAGAATTGCTTGAACCAGGGAGGTGGAGGTTGCTGTGAGCCGAGATCACACCACTGCACTCCAGCCTGGGCAACAGAGCAAGACTCTGTCTCAAAAGAAAAAAAAATCTGATGGCTCATACCAACTCGTTCAGGACCTTGGAGCTATCAATTAGGCTGTCCTCCCTATCCATCCCATAGTCCCTAATCCCTATACACTTCTGTCTCTCGTTCCCACTAGCACCACCCACTATACCACAATTGACCTGAAGGATGCCTTCTTTACCATTCGCCTACACCCTGATTCCCCAAACCTATTTGCTTTCACCTGGACTGACCCTGACACCCTCCAGTCACAGCAACTCACATGGACTGTCCACCCTCAGGGCTTCAGGGATAGCCCTCATTTCTTCAGACAAGCTCTAGCCTGAGACCTCACCTCCTTAAACCTGTCTCCCAGTCTTCTTCTTCAATACGTGGATGACCTTCATCTTTGCAGCCCCTCTCTAAAAGACTCTCAAACTCACACAGCCACTGCTCTCTTAAACTTTCTTGCTATCAAAGGGTATAGGGTCTCCCCGTCCAAGGCCCAACTCTCCACCTCCATGGTGACCTACTTAGGAATTCAACTTTCCCCAGGGCCCAGGCTGTGACTCCAGCTGCGGCAACATTAATAGGTAATCTATCCCCACCCTCCTCCAAAAGCGAAATCCTTTCCTTCCTATGGCTAGCAGGCTTCTTTAGAATATGGATTCCCAACTTTGCCCTCCTAGCTCATCCCCTCTATGAAGCGACCAAAGGCCCTCTCAATGAACCCCTAAACCCCACACATCACATACTCCCCAGCTTTCATAAACTCCAAACCGCTCTTGTCACTGCATCAGCTCTATCCTTACCTGGTATCTCTTAACTTTTCACTCTCCATACTGCCGAAAGCCAAGGAAGAGCCCTCGGTGTCTTAGGACAACAGAAAGGAAGTCCTTCCTTTGCCCCTGTAGCTTACCTCTCTAAACAACTAGATAACACAGTCAAAGGGTGGCCAAACTGCCTTAAAGTGCTAGCTAGCAGCAGTTGCCGTTTTAGCTCTAGAAAGCAGGAAACTAACTTTCAGCCAGAATACCATCATCCACAGTCTTCATAATCTACAAGATCTCCTCTCCTCCCGAGCATTAAGCTCCCTTCCTCCTTCCTGGATTCAATTACTCCATGCCCTCTTCATCAAAAATCCCAAATCCAGTTTTGCCACAAGTGCTCCCCCCAACCCAGCATCCTTACTCCCTGTATCCTCTTCCCCTCCTACTAATTATTGCACTGACATTCTGGACCACGTACAGCCACATTTCCCAAACATTTCCTCCGAGCCTCTCACCAACCCCAATGACCAACTATTTATAGGTGGCTCCTCTTCTGGGCCCACCGGCTCCCCCGAAATTGCTGGATATGCAGTTGTTTCCCTTGACCAGTAATTGAAGCCAAGCCCCTACCCCCAGGAACCTCTTCCCAAAAGGCAGAACTCATAGCTCTCACCAGGGCCCTAACCCTTTCCAAAGGCAAACGAGTCAACATTTATACAGACTCCACGTATGCCTGTCACAGGCTTCACTCCCACACCTCTATCTGGCAAGAGAGAGGATTCCTTACTGCCAAAGGAACTCCCATCACTAACAGCCCCCTTATTTACCAACTCCTTCAGGCTGCACACCTCCCAACTAAAGCAGGAGTTATACACTGTCGAGGACATCAAGCAGGATCAGATGCAATCTCAAGAGGGAACAGAAAGGCCGATGAGGCAGCAAAAGAATCCTCCCTTTCTTCTGCCCCTCCCCGTCTCCTCCTCGGTATCCCAGCAATCCAACCCAAGTGCTCTCCCACCGAGAAATCTTTACTGCTACAGCAAGGAGCCTCCTTTCAAGGGACTGGATAGTCAAAAATCAAAAGCTCGTCCTCCCCCAAGAGCAAACCAAAGAAATTCTGACATCTCTTCACCAATCCTTCCATATTGGTGTGCACCCCCTGTACCTACTCCTTTGCCCTCATTTCTCCTCCCCCCATCTGTTCACCGCACTAAGAGACATAACCTCCAACTGTTGCATATGCTGTGTTACTTCCTCCCAAGGGGCCCTCCACTCTCCCCCTATTCCTACACATCAGCTCAGAGGAACACTCCCAGGGCAGGACTGGCAAGTAGACTTCACCCACATGCCTCCCATCGAGAGGACAAAATTTCTTCTTACTCTTATAGATACTTTCTCTAGGTGGGTAGAAGCATTTCCTACCTTTTCAGAAAAGGCCGCAGAAGTCTCCCAAATTATTATAACAGAAATCATCCCTAGATTTGGTCTCCCTTGCTCCATATAATCAGACAGTGGCCCTAGCTAGCTTCATCTCCCAAATCACCCAACAGGTTTCTCAGTCCCTCGGTGTCCAGTGGTGCCTCCATATCCCATACCGGCCCCAGTCATCTGGAAAAGTCAAGAGGGCAAATGGGATCCTTAAGGCTCAGTTGACCAAACTCACTTTTGAAGTCCAAAAACCATGGACCTCCCTTTTGCCCATAGCACTGGCCCACATCAGAGCCAGTCCAAAAGCACCCTCATTCCTCAGTCCATTTGGGTTAATGTATGGACAGCCTTTCCTCTTACAAAACAGGTCCCCTTCTAACTCTCAGCTAGGAGAATACCTCCCAACACTCTCGCTTATCCACCATCTCCTCCACCAACAAGCTGACCAGGCCCTCCCAAAACCCCATGAAGGCCCCACCGACCGGACTCTCCTTTCAGGAGAGCATGTCTTCCTAAAAACTCTTAACCCAACAAGCCTTAAACCAAAGTGAGAAGGCCCGTTTCAAGTTCTTCTCACTACCCCCACCACAGCTAAACTCTCAGGACATATCTCTTGGTACCATCTTTCCAGATTAAAAAGAGTCCCCGAAGCACCCACCAACCTGCTGACTGCCATCCTCTGTCGATTCTCCAGTACTCTCCCTGGCCCAACCAAACTCCGCCTCACCCCTGTCCTGAAGAATATGCTTGAACAATACCCAGACTCCTCCTTGCCTTCCTGACAACCGCAAGTACACTCCTGATATCTCTTAAATGCTCTGTTCTTGCCTACCTTGCCGCTTCACCCTCTTCCTTATCTCTATTTGCCAAGACTCTTGGTTTCATCCCCAAACTCCCAATCTTGACTCTCTTTTAGAGTGGATAGATGACCTTCTCTACCCACTCTAAAGTCACCTTATGTGACTTTTCCCCAGATGAAACGCATTTATGTACCTTCCTACTCACTCTTTGCCTATCTACCTCTCCTACTCCTTGGCTGCCCACATAGCCACACCTTCCCTTCCAATAGTACCTGACTACCTCTCTAAGACCCTTAACCTAACTCACTCCCTGCTACACCAGTCCAACCCCATCCTAGCAAGACTGCGGGCTCTGCATCTCCCTATCAACTACCACCTGTGTTGCTACCCCCGCTTCCTCAAAAAACTGGGTTCTTACTAAATTAACCTATCACCCCCGTTATGAAGGAGAAAGCCCCTTTTGACTTTTAGACATGCAGTTATTGGCCAAGTTTTCTATCACAGACATGACAAAAAACACTCTGACCGGGCGGGCACGCAGTACAACTTTTACGCTCCTGTATCTCCAATCTTACCTAATAGGCAAGTAATAACAAGCCCATTCATGGCCCTGTGACCACCGGTTTAACTTTTCAAGCCGCAATATGTATCCAACACACCCTGTCCTCAGGTCTGCCTTTAGGTCACCTACGGACCCATCAATGTAACTATACCTTACAGCTTCAAGCCACAAACAACCACCAAAATTGTAAGGTCACCCAAACAGCCGAATTTAAACAGCTTGTCAGTTTTTCAGGACCCCCAAACGTCATTACCAGCTCTTTACTAAATAAACATTCAGGATTTTGTAATGGCAGATATATGAGCAGTATGATCATTCACCCATGGACCCCTTACAGCACGGCTCCCCTCCCTGCCAAATGCCTCCTCATACCCTCTTTCAATTACTCCTCAGACTGGCTCCTAATAGACACAAAACAATTCTTTCTCCAATGGGAAAATAAAACACAAGGAGGCACTCAAACTGTCCCTGCAACTCCTTTTCAGCCACTCACTGGAGCCACCTTAGCAAGGACTCTAGGCATGTGGGAAAATGAAAACAATAAAACAATATACTCTCGCACCTTTTCAATAAACATAACCAGTTCTGTCTGCCCAGTCAAGGCATATTTTTCTTGTGTGGAACCTCAACCTATGTGTGCCTCCCTGCCAATCGGACCGGCACCTGCACCCTGGTCTTCTTAAGTCCCAAAATTGACATTGCCCCTGGAAATCAGAGTTTACCAGTCTCTGTTAAGGCTCAAGTCTGTCAACGCAGAGCCGTACAGCTAATACCCCTGCTTATAGGACTAGGAATTACCACTGCAACATCAACAGGGATAGCAGGCTTGTCCACTTCCCTGTCCTACTACCACGCTCTCTCAACAGATCTCTCAGACAGCCTACAACACATAGCTGAATCCATCCTTGCTCTCCAATCCCAAATAGACTCTTTAGCAGCAGTGACACTTCAAAACCGTTGAGGTTTAGATTTCCTCACTGCCAAGAAAGGTGGATTATGCATCTTTTTAGGAGAAGAGTGCTGTTTCTATACAGCACTCTTCTCCTAGTGCAAGATGCAAGGTCAGGACTAGTGCAAGATGCCGCCCGATGAATAAATGAAAAAGCTTCTGAAATCAGGCAGTACCTTCCAGACTCCTGGCCCCCGTGGTTTCGTAACTCCTGGGCACCATGGCTACTGCCATTTCTAGGCCCTGCCATAAACCTCTTCCTCCTTTTAGCGCTTGGCCCTTGTCTCTTACGTCTCCTTACCCAGTTTTTACAGGACCGTATTAGAGCCTTCAGCCATGGAACAATACAAGATATGATGCTGCTCCAAGAATACCGACAGCTCCAGGAACGGCAGTCCCTACCACCCAGCCTCTCCCCCTAACTGTCGCCCCTATCCAGCAAGAAGCAGCCAGATAACAACGTATCGCTTTTCTATTACCTATTAAAAGGCTGGAATGTTAGGGACAAGCTGCCTCAGGACTCCCCCCCCACACACACACAAGGCAGCTGGCCCTGACCCTGAACACTCTGCAGTTGTATTACTGGACCCTTATCTAGGTGTTACAGCAAGGTCACCAGACTTGCTTACAGCTCTCCGGGCAGCATGGGGAAGGTCATGAGAAACGTGAATAAACCTAAGTTACACCCTCTTGTAAACTCCTATATTGTAAGCTGGTCACATGATGATATGTGGTAAAGTTAACCGACAAACAACCCCAGGGTCTCTCTCCCCCATATAAACCCCTCATTTTGTAAGCTCAGGCCTTCTTCCTCTGACTGTGGTGAAGCAGCCCGGCACGTTAGTAAACTTACTCACCTGACCTTGGGTCTCTCTCTGGTCCTTTCTCTCAGCTAACCTTAGAACCACGCTTTCCCAGGAGCTGGCTTCTCAGCAGGTGGGAGTCAAAGGTCCCAGTTCATCCTCTGGGTCCAGACCAGCTAAAGCTTCCACCAAGACTGCTAGGGGAGGAGCCTGGATGAAGCACTCCAGATCCTCCTGTGAGACCAAAGAGTCTCTTTCAGCAAAAAAACCCGTTTGGGGGCTTTGGTCCTATTACTAATAGTTCTGTGACCTGCCCTCGGGAACCAGAGGTTTGCTGAGAATTCAGAGCCCAGCTCACTTCCAAGTCCCTGTCTGCATCTTCAGCAGCCCGGCTGCCCTCACCCCACCCCACCCTACCGGTGGCCTCTGCCTTGGAATCAGTCTGCCTGCTCTCCAACAGCTTTTCAGCACTCTTCTGTCTCAGATGGGAGGGCCACGGTTCAGCCTCACAAGTTTGTCAAGAAGCCACATTCTAACTGCACCTGCTGGCCTTATAAGGGGCCTTTCCACTGGGACATTTGGAGTGTTGGATTTTATTGCGGGAACTTTGTGATGCACCTCAGGGATACAAAGGCCAAATGCCAGAGCTGTGTCACCATCGTATTAAGGAGAAAGGGACTGTGCCACTGTTTCAGGGCAGAGTGGTGGTGGGACGAAAAATTCCTGTGTTCACTCAGCCCTTGTTGAGCACATATTGGATACTGGGTCCACAGGGGAAACAAGCCTTAGTCCTCCTCTCTGTCTGGAGAAGACACACATACATCTAAACAAATACTTACAAGAAAATGTGCACATGAGGTGAGGCTGGGGAGGGGTTTCCAGAGCAGAACCACAGGCTAGCACAACTCCAAGGGGTGCCAGGCGCTACTGGAATCGTACAATGCTGCAGCCTTATTTCTGGAACTGAACCCTGGCCTGGGCTTGAGAGATGAACAGGCGTTCTAGAGGCAGAGAAGGAGGTAGAGGTGGGACAAAGGCTTTTCTAGAGTCTTCTGATCTGTAGTCAGACGTGTTATCCATTACACCACTGGCCCCTCCAAGGGTTTTCTAGATGAAGGAACCAGTAATAAAAAGAAAAACAGGTGTGAAAGGACATTCATCCTCCAAGCTGTGGACTGGCATGGCAGCAAATGCTTGGGCCTCCAGTGAGGGTATCTTGAGTGCAAATGAGAGCCAGAAGGTCTGATCCAGGACACTGGGAATTTTTGTCCTAAAATAGTTTCCAGGCTCAATTTCTTCCCACAATTTCTCAGCCAAGAGAATTGGTCTCATTTTCTACCCTGTTTGAAAAATGGAAAGAACTTTCTTGGCCAGAGGCAGAATTGCAGAGTGGTTAGGAATACAGGAGCGGCCGGGCGCGGTGGCTCAAGCCTGTAATCCCAGCACTTTGGGAGGCTGAGACGGGCGGATCACGAGTTCAGGAGATCGAGACCATCCTGGCTAACACGGTGAAACCCCGTCTCTACTAAAATACAAAAAAAATTAGCCGGGCGAGGTGGCGGGCGCCTGTAGTCCCAGCTACTCGGGAGGCTGAGGCAGGAGAATGGCGTGAACCCGGGAGGCGGAGCTTGCAGTGAGCTGAGATCCGGCCACTGCACTCCAGCCTGGGCAACACAGCCAGACTCCGTCTCAAAAAAAAAAAAAAAAAAAAAAAGAATACAGGAGCTTGAGTGGCTCACACCTGTAATCCAAGCACTTTGGGAGGCTGACGCAGGAGAATCTCTTGAGCACAGGAGTTTGGGACCTGGACAACATTGCAAGACCCTGTCTCTACAAAAAAATTAACAAACTAGCCAGGCGTGGTGGTGCATGCCTGTGGTCCTGGCTACTTGGGAGGCTGAGGTGGAGGACCACTTGAGCTCAGGAGTCCAAGGCTAAAGTGAACCATTGCACTCCAGACTGGGCAATGGAGTGAGACCCTGTCTCAAAAAAAAAAAAAAATAAAAATAGTAAAGAGCTTGAGCACCATTTTAAACAAGCAATCCAAGTTACTGTCACTACTAAGGGGACAAACGTCTTGATGCGATGCACTGAGAATACTACATTGAGTGTGAAGTATTCTTGACAAAAATGCATCACTTGAATGGAATCACAAGGAAATATCAAACAGACTCAACCTGTTTACAAAACAAAGGATGTTTACAAAACAACTAGCCTGCAGTATTTAAAATGCCGGGGGACATGAAAGACAATAAAAAGGCTAAGAAACTCTTCCAGATCAGAAGAAACTAGAGACATAAACATGTGATAGGCAGATGTCAGTGATGAGCTGTCACTTCTGAGATTAGGTTACAAAGGACTGAGACCTCCGTCTTGCTAAAATTCTTTCTGGCTCTTCTCAGCTTGCTTGTTCTGATGAAGCAAGTTGCCAAATTGTGAGCTGCCCTCTGGAGAGGCCCATGTTTCAAGGAACTGAGGGATTCCTGGCCAACAGCCAGCCAGGAACTGAAGCCCTAAATCCAACAGTCTGCAGTGACCTGAATCCTGCCAACAATCACTGAATGAGCTTGGAAGCAGATTGTATTGCTCTTGAATTTTGAGATGACTGTGGCCAACACCTTGGTTGCAGTCTTGTGAGGGACCCTGAGCTAAAGAGCCCAGCTAAGCCACGTCTAGATTCCTGACCTATGGAAACTAAGATGACAAATATTGTTTTAAGCTACTAAGTTTGTTATGCAGCTAAATTTAACTAATACAACCACTAAATGCAATGTGTCATCCTGAACTAGATCCTGAAACTGAAAAAAAAAAAATTACTATGAAAGACACTATTTAGATAATTGGTAAAATATGAATAGTGACAAAATAAGTAATATTGTCTCAATGATCCTGGGTCTATGTTTAGAAAATGGTTTCCAACGCTAAGAGGATTTAAAACTCTTATAATGGAAATTATAATAGTAATAGGAACCTGCTTGTTGCTTCCCTGTGTGCTGCCCTTGCTCCTTCAAGTAATAAAAAGTTTTGTTACTACCTTATTCCATCAAAATACTTCAGCACAAGTGTACTACATGAATTACTATCTATCTGTCTTACAAGAAAACCTAGATAGCGAAGAATGAAGACGAGAACTCCCACTAATAAGTGAGTGCTAGTTGTACTGTGGTTTTATAAAAGGATGTTTTGTTCATTAAAGATTTTGTAGCAGGACCAGTCTTAGACAAGACCTGTTGGACACCAGTTTTAGGAAGGAATAGGCTTTAATCAGCTGGGAGCATCGGTAGACTCACATCTCAAGATCCGAGCTCCCTGAAGTCAAGATTCCTGTCCCTTTTAAGGGCTTGCAACTAACTAAGGGGTCCAAGTGAAAGGGTCATGATACACTGTGCAAGCGGGGGCTACGTGATTGGGGTTGCATGCACCAGTGATCAGAACAGAACAGAACCGATCAGGGAGTTACACAATGCTTCCTCATACAACGTCTGGAATCTATAGATAACATAAGTGATTAGGTCAGGGGTCGATCTTTAACTGCCAGGCCTGGGGTGTGGCGCTGGGCTGTCTGACTATTGAATTTCACTTCTGCCTTTTCTTTAACTCCTATTTTCTCTTTCCTTTGAGGCAGAAATTAGGCAGAAGACAATATGAGAGGTGGTCTCCTCCCTTACTCCCCTCTTTGAGAATCTCACTTATTAGTGGGAGTTCTCATCTTCATCTTCACTATCTAGGTTTTCTTATGAGATAGATAGATAGTAATTCATGTAGTACACTTGTGCTGAAGTATTTTGATGGAATAAGGGAGTAACAAAACTTTTTATTACTTGAAGGAGCAAGGGCAGCACACAGGGAAGCAACAAGCAGGTTCCTATTACTATCACAATTTCTACTATATGAGTTTTAAATCCTCTTAGCGCTGGAAACCATTTTCTAAACATGGACCCAGGATCAAACCCATGCCACACTTGCATGGGCACATGTGACAGCTTTGTTATATCTTTAACTATATTTTTAACTACTTGCCCTTGGTCATCTATGTGCAGGCAGCAATTGGTTAAATTTCCCACAAACTCCTCTTTCAGCTGCTAGCAAGTAGTCTAGGGCTAGTCTATTCTGATAAATGGCATTTCTCATCAGGGTTTCTTGCTGGGCTAAAACAGTCAAAGCTCTGCCAGTTTCATTAGTGATTCTTTCTTTTTTTTTTTTGTTTTTTTTTGAGATGGAGTCTTGCTCTGTCTCCCAGGCTGGAGTGCAGTGGCGCGATCTCGGCTCACTGCAAGCTCCGCCTCCCAGGTTCACGCCATTCTCCTGCCTCAGCCTCCTGAGTAACTGGGACTACAGGTGCCCACCACCACACCTGGCTAATTGTTTTTTTGTATTTTTAGTAGAGACAGGGTTTCACTGTGTTATCCAGGATAGTCTCGATCTCCTGACCTCGTGATCCACCTGCCTCGGCCTCCCAAAGTGCTGGGATTACAGGCCTAAGCCGCCACGCCTGGCCCATTAGTGATTATTTCTAAGACAGCTTGTAAACATATAATCTGGTTGAGCATGTAAATGGGCGTTTGGTATCCCTACGTGCCATACTGTGCCCATGTGGCAGACCCATAGTACTGTATGATTCTTTCAGGGGGCCACTCGTCATTTTTCCAGTTGCCTATGGCTATGCTCCTCTTTTCTCGGGAAGCATAGACAGGGAAGCCTAGGAGCTCACCTGTTTTTATGGGCAGTAGGAAAAAGGATGGCTTAATGGTGCTAACAACACAACTACCTGCCCATTGTTCTGGTAGCTTGGTGTGGGCTCTATGCCCGCATATCCAGTATAGTCCAGCTGGAGCCATCCAGTCCCGGTGAGACTCTGGATGGGCCCGAACAGTTTGCAACTTAGGCAACTTACTAAATGGATTCTTCTTAGTATGGTTTAGACCCCACCAGGTGACTGTTCTTAATCTTATTTCAAAAACTGTGACCACAGGGGGCTCAGATGGGTTATAACACACATCAGGCTGGTGACTTCCTGGGCTACATACCTTGTACTGGGTGGCATTATACATACAAGTCCCTTTTAGAGTTCCAGCATATTTGTAATAACCATAGAACGAAAAGACAGTTTTAACTTTTTGCCCTACCTCAGTGACCTGATGTATACACTGGGAACAGTCCCCGGTTTGAGGAAGGTCCGTTGAAGTCCTTACTGTACAACTCCAAAATTTAAGGAAAATAAGTCCCACGGTGAGTTTCCTCATACTTCAGCCATGCATGGACCAGTTGGCTTCCAGGTGTGACTAGAGCAGGGCTTGTCGTCTTCTTCAGAGTCACTTTGCAGGGATTGTCTGAGCTTGGTCTCACCTCCCAGGTCTCAGGTGCTGTGGGTTTCATGTGGCTGTGGTGGATCCAGGCTGGGAGTCCTTCTACTTTCACGGCTGTGGGAGTGGTCAAGATGATGGTCTGAGGTCCTTTCCACCGTGGCCGCAAGGTGGCTACGTTCCAAACCTTGATCCACACCCAATCACCTTTGTTGTCTTCTGTACTAAGTCAGCCACAAACGCCAGCCCATTGTCTGAGCCAATTTGTAAGGGCAGTCCAAACCTAGCGATGAGATCTTCACATTTGGGCATCTCAGTTAAGTCTACTTGGGGATCTTCAAAGGGGGCTGCTCCATAAGCCTGTATGCTGGGCGGTACAGTTGGACCTTGCCTAGCATTGTGCTGCCGGCAGGTGACACACTGCTGCACCACTGTTTTGCCAAGTGCTGACAGATATGAGATGTAGAAGTACCGGCCTAACAACTTTTTAAGTGACTCTTGGCCCAGGTGGGTGGACTCATGCACAGCCAGTATGACTGAGGCTCCTAGCAGTTGTGACACAGCCATTCTTCCATCCGATGACCAAATCCATCCTTTTTCTATCAGTTGCCCTTCCTCTGGCTGATGAAATGCCAGGGTGAAAGGGATAGCCAATTGGACTAAAGCACAAGTGCCACTCCAGTTATTTGGCAGAGTGTCCAGTAAAGGTCCACCACAATACCACCACACATCCACCTGGGGATGAACAAGGGCTGACTTATTGGTAAGCTCTTGAAAGTTCTTAAGTTCACTGCATCCCTTCAGGTCTCCAAGGAACACTAAGTTACCTCCCTGTTGTGAGAGACACAAAGTGAACTTAGTGTTGGGAGACGGAAGCTGGATGGCCCTCGGGAGAGAACTTGGCATGACCTTTACTCCAGGCTGTAGAATCCTGGAAAAGACCTACCATGCAGCCCACGCCTGGGCGACTGGAGGACCACCTTAGTGGAAAGGGGACAATCTGGGCCTCTGGCCTGCCATGTGCACGAGCATAACAATTGCTTTTGTTTAACATGCAGACGGAATATTTGATCCATTCCAACTAGGCATTTACATCTTGGTATCCTGTCCTAACTGCCAAAGTTTGTTTTAAGTCTTTAACTTCCATGATCCTCTAGTAAAATGAATGTATGGTTTTAGGAAATTACAAAAACCGGTTGGGGCAGTCCATCCTTGCTCTTTAGTGGTCCACAGAACATTGGACCAACTATGGCATAAAAGCTCTACATCGGGGGGCAAGATTCCTGGTTGACACTGGGGTCTTTATTGAAATCTCCCCAGATTAAATGGTCCCAATTTACTAATACCCAGTCTGAGGAGAGTCAGGAGGGACAGAAGTACTTTTCTGAAGTAGAAAGCTGTCTTTGAGACTTGGCAAGTCCCCACAGGGTATAATAAGGCAAGCATTAAATGCAATAGCTTGAGGCAAAATTGACTTGGTTATGTTAATAACTAGATGGTCAGCAATAGAACTAGGAAAGAAGAAAGAGTAATAGAATAGATGAAGAGTTAAATTTTTCTTAGCTTTAGTTTGCTGGGGTTTTCCCCTGGGACTCTGGAGGGGGTGGTGCTTTCTTGACTCGGGTGTGATGAGTCCATCCCTTTTTTGCTGTATGAGCAGCAATGTTGGTGGTTAGCAGCACAAGGTAGGGTCCTTCTCAGGCTGGCTGGAGTTTTCCTTCTTTCCACCCTTTGATGAGAACATAATCTTCAGGCTGGTGGTGGTTTATCGGAAATTCTAGTGGTACATGTGCTAAAAGACTTTTAGTTTTGAGGGAAAGGAAAGTGGAAGATAAACCAAGTATGTAATTTCTAAGAAATTGACCTTTTGTTTTAAATGTGGGGACATCAGCAGCGGATTTTATAGTCCTTGGTGTCTTCTTACTGAGAAATTTCCTTTAGCACCTATTTTTATTAGTTTTTAGACCAAAGAAAGCCAAACACCATTTTATATCTGACAATGCTTTCTGTATGATTTTTTATACCAGATAAGCTAAAGTTCACCTTTATATTAGTGTGTTATTAATGTTAAACTTAGTTTTAATAAAACTTTGTAGACATATTTATTTAAATTTTAATGTCTGACCATAAGGTAAGATTTTTATAGACTCTTTTTAATCTATTATAATTTTTTAAAGAGCAGGTTAGTGCTTTAAGAAAAATCCATTATGTTTTTGCTTTAATGTCCAGTTCACAGAAAAACTGGATGATACCTCTTTAACTTTAGCCAATATGTTTACATACAGAATTTCTTTTACAATTAATGTTTTAAAACTTGCTTAAACCTTCAAAACAAAAAAATTTTTTTTAACTTTTTAATGTAGGTAAAAATCCACATTTTTATGCTTCCTTATAATCCTTTTACTGAAAGTATATTTTACTTTCCTTATACACCTTGCATATAAACTGTTTCTTCAATAGTTTTACATTCGGGAGGCCTGATTACTTTTAAATTATACAACAATTCTTGCATAAATTCCTTTTTTATAACACACATTTTTTTTCTTCTTTCACGACTTTTACAGACAGTTCTTTGACATGTCTCAATTTTCTGACTTATTGCAAACATCCTTTTCTTTAAACAACCAGTTAATGTATTTTAGGACAAGAATTTACCATATAGCATTCTTTTTACATAAATTCTTCCCCCCTCCCCAGCTTTTTTTTTTTCTCTCTCTCTCTCTTATTTTTTTTCTCCCTAATTACCCAGGAGGAACCATCTATGGTCCAGTCTTGAAGGGGGTTCCTCCCAGGTTTGGTCGGACCTTTGTGTGGTAATTAAGATTTAAATCCCTTGTTAGGAAACCTGCTGGGTTAAGGGAATTTTCAGCGGTTAATATTAAATCATTTTTTTCTAACAGAATAACCTCATACTTTTTTGAGTTAGTAAGTTACCTTTTCGCTTTTTTTTTTTTTTTAATTTAGTATAGTTCTGAACTCATGAGGTGTGCTCACAACGAGGTTTCCTCTAAAAGTTATTTTTCTACTTTCTTCTGTTAGCAAAGCCATTGCCGCTACAGATTGAATGTATTTGGGCTATCCACGGGTTACTGGGTTAAGGAATTTTGACAGGAAGGCTGTGGGTTGTTAGTGGCCTCAGTGCTTTTGGGCTATGCCTTTGTTTAAACTGAAAACAAAGTGGTATTGGAGTGTTATATGGTCACTGACAAGACCTTTAATTATTAATTATAGGTTCTAAAATTACCTTGGCTTTTAAGGGAATAGGGTACACTGTTTTTTTCTTAACTACTTGTATATCTCTCTCTTTCTCTCTTTGACTTTCTATCTCTCTCTCTCTTTGACTTTCTTTTTGTCTCTGTCTCTTCCTCTCTCTCTTTGCCCCTTTCTCTCTCTTTGACTCCCTCTTTGTCTCTCTGTCTGTTTCTCTCTCTTTCTTTCTCTCTTTGCCTCTTATCCTCTCTCTTGTCCTCTGTCTCTCTCTTTTCTCTCGCTCTCTTTCCCCTCTCTCTCTTTCTGTCTCTCTCTTTTTCTCTCTGCTGGTCTTTCCTTGCCTCTGCGAGCCACTTATGCTGCTGTTCTCCTCTCTCCTTCCTCTTCCCCTAGGGGAGGTACCTGCGGGAGTGGAGCTACTCTTTCTTCCTTGGCTGTCTGTCCCTTTGCCACTAGTACTACTGCTGCCTGTCTGCTTAATCACTGTGGGGGGTCTAAAACCAGTTGCAACCAAGTATCTATGTATGGAAACTGATCTGGGTGTCCTGATTTACCAGTCACTTTATGCCATACCTTTGAAACTAGGGACCTGTCTAGGCTTCCTTCCATCCCACCTCTAATGCCAGACAATCTATCTCACACAAAGCCTTAAGCTTTCCAGGTGTCATAGCGATTCCATAGTCCCCATTGAATCCTTTCTCGAAATTCTTTAACATAGTTCCTAAAGGGGTAGGCTTATTTGTGTTTTACTCCTCTCTCAGGAGACAAAACAACACTCTTACCACAAAGAGGGAAGGGAAAAAGGGGCAAAAAGTCACCTGCTCACCAAGCGATTCACATTAAAACCAAAGTAGGGATAAGGAGTTACTCATTCATTAAGCAATTTGAGCCAAGTCAGAACTGAAATCAAAACCAAAACAGTTCATATCCGAAAGTAAATACTGAAATCTACCAAAACTGTGCAAATCTAGTCAAAATCAAAACCAAAACCAAGGTGCCGATAAAGGCACGCTGTGGGTGATCAGGCCACGCTTCCACTCAGATGGAGTGGCCAAGTTCCAAGACCGGTCTTACCATGTTCCAGATGTCCAGACTCTAAGCGCTGATTCCTTCCCAGTGCTCAGCTGCTGCATTAATCCTCCGCAGGAGCCTACTGTGCCGTGCTCTGGAGAGGCGTTCCACTGGGGCAATTGCCCACCTGGGAGGCTCTCAGGATTTGCGTCACTAAAGCCAGCCGGAGTCCCTCCGAGGGATGCTCCACAGGGCAGGCCTAAGACGCCTAAGGGGCTGTGTTGACCTTCCATTAATCACCTCACTTCCCAGTCAGGGAACCAAGAAATGTAGCAGCACCGGTCTTAGACAAGACCTCTCAGACACCGGTTTCAGGAAGGAATAGGCTTTAATCAGCTAGGAGCATCGGTAGACTCGCATCTCAAGATCCGAGCTCCTTGAAGTCAAGATTCCTGTCCCTTTTAAGGGCTTACAACTAACTAAGGGGTTCCCATGAAAGGGTCACAATCCATTGTGCAAGCAGGGGCTACATGACTGGGGCTGCATGCACTGGTGATCAGAACAGAATAGAACCGATCAGGGAGTTACGCGATGCTTCCTTATACAATGTCTGGAATCTATAGATAACATAAGCGATTAGGTCAGGGCTCAATCTTTAACTACCAGGCCTGGGGTGTGGTACCGGGCTGTCTGACTATTAATTTCACTTCTGCCTTTTCTTTAACTCCTACTTTCTCTTTCCTTTGAGGCAGAAATTAGGCAGAAGTTATATGAGAGGTGGTCTCCTCCCTTAATTTAGGGTTATGATTTTTGCCATTTCCTCTCAGATGGTTCAGAAACAATAAGTAATATATATAAAACAAATAATTATTGGGAGGCCGAGATGGGCGGATCACGAGGTCAGGAGATCGAGACCATCCTGGCTAACCCGGTGAAACCCCGTCTCTACTAAAAAATACAAAAAACTAGCCGGGCGAGGTGGCGGGCGCCTGTAGTCCCAGCTACTCGGGAGGCTGAGGCAGGAGAATGGCGGGAACCCGGGAGGTGGAGCTTGCAGTGAGCTGAGATCCGGCCACAGCACTCCAGCCTGGGTGACAGGGCGAGACTCCGTCTCAAAAAACAAAACAAAACAAAACAAAACAAAAAAACCCACAAATAATTATAAAGTTTTGTCCATATATTAATTTATATGTTGCATAACAAACTACCTCAAAACTTAATGCCTTAAAACAACAGAAATGTATTACTTATCACAATTTTGTGGATTAACTGGATTCAGCTGGAAGATTCCTTTGCTCTGTATGGCATTAACTGAGATCATTCACTGTGCTTCGGTCAGCTGGGCTGGGCTGGGCTAGAAAGTCCAAGAAGACTTCACTCACATGTACGGCACCTTGATGTTTCTTAATATGGCCTCTATGGCTCAAACTATGTGACTACCTTGGGCTTCCTCACAACATGGTGGTTTCAGAGGAGACAGACTTCTTGTAGCTGCTAACTTGCAAGAGGGAGAAATGTAAGCTGCCCATCCTCTTGAGACAGGAAGTTGCTGAGCTATTTCAGAATCTAGGGCAAATCTTTTTTTCTAGGCAAGGAAAAACCAGTTAGGCAGTGACTCAGGGAAGAATCCTAGGGGCAAAAGAGAGGGAGGGAGAAGAAGAGCACAAAGAGGCTCCCCCACAGAGGTCAGAGGGCTCAGAGGTTCAGTAGCCTAGAGTACTTCCTTTGCCTCTAATAACTTTAGCCTAGGAGCTCACTTAAAGAAGTCAAGGGGTGGAGAGGAAGGAAGAAAAATGTCACTTACTTAGGGCAAAGTACCAAGAGCTCTACCTATATTGTATCATTTAATATTCACATCAACCCTGTGAAAAAAGCCATTACTATCCACTTGGAAAAAAGCAGAGGACCTATGAGAACACTCATACTACATGTTTTAGATTAATGAACATATTTGCTTCTTTATTCAGTGAATATCTTTTAGTCTAGGACTCTGCTTGGGAACACAAGGATGAATGATGTCTTAGTTAGCTATTGCTGCCGTAGTGCCATGTAACAAACATCCTCCAAATCTGGGTGGTTTACAACACCAAATATTTGTTTTCCTCATTCACAGGTCAGTGGGTCAGCAGGGTTCTGTTTCAGACCATGAGTTGGTTGGCCCTAGGACCAGGCTTTGGATTGGGTTCAAGTCTACTCATATCTCCACATTCTACTTGGCCCAGTGGCTACCCTGGTATATGTTCTTCTCAAGATAGATTACAGGAGTATGAGTACAGGAGATGGGCCAAACCACACAGGCACAATGAAGACTTCCGCTTATATAATTGGCCAAAGCAAATCCCATACCCAAATCTAAAGTCACTGAGGCAGAGATGTATATTCTGCCCACTGTGAAGCCATGATATGGCATAGCTGGATAATTCAATGAAGATAAGTCAAGAAGGGAATGAAAAATTGAGAGCAATGATCCAGTCTGCTGCAAGTGATGAGGCACAAACCTTGCTTGCCTTCAGAGAGCTTACAGTCTAGTGGGGGGATTCACAAAGAAACAATTACAATGCAATACGGCAAGTGCAATGAGGAGGCGTAGGTGGGTGGCATGAGAGTGTGCGTGCACATGAATGCATATATATATATACATGTGCATGCAGGCAGGTCCCTGCAGCCACCTGGACATCTAGAAAGACTTTCTAGAGAAGGAGAGGCCTAAGGTATAAGTGCAAAGGGATAAAATAAGGACAAGCTCTTAGTTGAAATGGAGAGAAGTGGGTAGGGAGGGAGGAAAGGCATTATAGACAGTCAACACTGTGTGAGCCAAGGCAAGAGGCCAGGAGCAGTGCGGTATGTGCAGGGAAAATGAGAAGCAGTTTGCTGTTGCTGGAGCATGCAGGGAGAGGCAGTAGGCATGAGGAGGAGAAGACAGGCAGAGGTCGGCAGGACCCAACCATGGGGGCTTTCTGATGCTCTGGACTCTTCCTTTATCCCCCAGATCTCTTCTCATGTCCTTCTCCATTTCTGTTTCTTGTAGCAGAATACCTGAAACTGGATAATTGGTAAAGAAAAGAAATTTACTTTTTACGGTTATGGAGGCTGAGAAGTCCAAGGCAAGGGGCCACATTTGGTGAGGACCTTTTTGCTAACAGAGATTCCCTGCAGTCCTGAGGTGGTGCAGGGCATCACGCGGAAAAGGGCCTCAGTGTGCTGGCTCAGATCTCTTTTCTTCTTGTAAAGCCACCATCCCACACCCATGATAACTCATTAGTCCTTTCATCCATTAATCCATTAATGGGCAGAGCCTTCATGACCTAATCACCTCTTAAAGTCCTCTCAGTACTGTCCCTTTGGGGGTTAAATTTCAACATGAGTTTTGGAGAGGACAAACATTCAACCATAGCACCCGTAATTGCTCCATTTTGCTCCACGTCCTGGGTAGCTGACCTGTGTGGGCTGTCCCCAGAGCCTCTCTTATTCTGGGAAGATGAAAATGGCAGAATGTAGTTTTTGCCTTTCTCCAAATTCCCCCTGTGATGGGCACAATTGTTGCCCACTTTGCCACATTCATATGTTGAAGCCCTAACCCCCAGAGAGACTGTATTTGGAGAAAAGACCTACTGCTATGGTTTTGCATGTATGTGTGTCTCCAAAACTGGAGTTTGGAATTTAACCCCCAAAATAATGATATGGGCCAGGCGCGGTGGCTCACATCTGTAATCCAGCACTTTGGGAGGCCAAGGCGGGTGGATCACTTGAGGTCAGGAGTTTGAGACCAGCCTGGCCAATATGGTGAAATCCCATCTCTACCAAAAATTAGCCAGGTGTGGTGGTGTGCTTGTAGTTTCAGCTACTCAGGAGGCTGAGGCACGAGAAGAGCTTGAACCTGGGAGGTGGAGTTGCAGTGAGCCTCCAAATGCACCAGACCAATGTGTGCACAGAAGTCAGAGGGGCAGAAGCGAAGCTGGAGCACAGAGCACTCAGTTTTGCTCCCCGTTTCAGAATCCCAAGCAGGGAGGGTGCTCAGAGCCATAGCACCATGTCCTTGATATATGGAAGGGGAAACTGAGGCCTTAAGAGATAATAGACACCCAAGGCTATGTGGATCAGTGAGCAGGCCAGAGTCTGGTCTGTGGAGTCTCATGTGGTCACCTTTCCCTTCGGTCCCCAGGACTGGGCACTGGCTGGTTATTTCTAGAATCAGATAACTCATGTGCCCTCCTCTCTATCTGCCTGGCCCTGCTCACGCCTTGTTCATCTCTCTTCTAGACCATCACAGAGCCCTGAGGGCCTCTGTGCCTCTAGTTCTCCTCCTCCAATCCAATCCCCTCGCTGTCTACAGAGTACCACTCTGTGGGGCACTTGGACCTTCTGTCTCTCAGGCACTCCCCATTTCACACCTTACATTTCAACCCTGAAACTCTTGCAGTTCCCGCAGTGAGACCTGCTTTACTGCCCACCAGGCTGCCTGCTCCAAGGCCCCTGTTCTTATCTGTCTTGGTCCCAATGCATCCCCAGTATTTGGTCCAGTGCTTGGTTCCTACAAGATATTTGTCAAGCTTTGATGAATTCAGAGCCAGCTTCATGCGTGTGCAACCTGTGCAACTGCACAGGGCCCTGGGCTTAGAAGGGCTTTGCACTTGTATGTTCTGCTGATGCTGTCTTGAAGTTCTCAACAATTCGAAAAAACATACCCTCATTTTTATTTTTCACAGGGCCCCACAAATTTTGTGGCCAGTCCTACATAATGATGAATGAATGAATGAATGAATGAATGAATGAATGAATGAATGCCTCTGGGTCTTTGCACATGCTGTTCCCTCTTCACCAGGGATACCAATTCCAACCTTATTTGGTTAAGGTCCTGGCACATTTAAGATGCTCTCATGAAAGGACAGAGGACAGAGATGTCGGCAGGGTTGGGGGGTACCAAGATATGGGAACTATCCAGGGACTAGCACTTGGGGGAAGCTTGAAGGTCTTTGGGGCAAGAAGAGGTAGGGGGCTACTGGAGCCAGGGAGAGCTGGATCTGGGAGGAGTAAATATCCCCATTTCTCTCACCTCCCTGCTTCCATCTCCTGCCAGTGCCTTTGATAGGCTGAGCCCAACTAGAAGCCAGAGGACAGGGCCCAGGTGATGCCACCTGTAGTGGTCCAGTTCTTTGGCACACAGCAGGCTGAGAAGTGCAGAGAATGAATGGGGTGTGAAGGGGGCAAATGGAATCACCATAAAACCTGCGTTAAGCATCCTTCCTCTGCAAAGCCTTCCGTGGTGTCCCTGGGTATAAAGGGATTCCTCTCCCTGCGTCTCACACAATGACGGTAGTAGTAAGCCTCATACTTTGCGCCAGCCTTGTGCTAAGTACCTACAGTGTAGAGTCCGCTATTGTCCCATCTTAAAGATGAGGAACCTGAGACTCAGAAAGGTCACAGCCAGAAGGTGGCGGAACTGGCATCTGGGCTTGGGGCTGCCTGAGGCTGAAGCCCCCGGGTTTTGTTTGTTTTGTTTTGTTTTTTTGTTTGTTTGTTTGTTTTGAGATGATGTCTCACTCTGTCGCCTAGGCTGGAGTGCAGTGGCACAATCTTGGCTCACTGCAACCTCCGCCTTCCGGGTTCAAGCAATTCTCATGCCTAAGCCTCCTGAGTAGCTGGGATTACAGGCATGCACCACCACACCTGACTAATTTTTGCATTTTTAGTAGAGACGGGGTTTCGCCATGTTGGCCAGGCTGGTTTTGAACTCCTGACCTCAGGTGATCCACCCACCTTGGCCTCCCAAAGTGCTGGGGTTACAGGCACGAGCCACTGCATCCAGCTGAAGAAAAAAAATTTTTTTTTTTTTTTGAGATGGGATCTCACTCTGTCACCCAGGCTGGAGTGCAGTGGTGCGATCTCACCTCACTGCAACCTCTGCCTCTCGGCAATTCTCCTGCCTCAGGCTCCTGAGTAGCTGGGATTACAGGCATGTGCCACTATGCCTGGCTAATTTTTGTATTTTTAGTAGAGATGGGGTTTTGCCATGTTGGCCAGGCTGGTCTCGAACTCCTGACCTTGTGATCTACCCACCTCGGCCTCCCAAAGCGCTGGGATTACAGGTGTGAGCCACTGCGCCTGGCCCCTCTGAGCATTTCTAGAACACCTCCTGTGTGCAGAGCCAATGTGTCAGTTGGAGCTAGACACACCAATGGCTTGTCCAAGCATTGCCTGTCTCCTCTTGCCTTTCTCTTCCTTCACCTCCCTGATTTCCAGCAGCTCAGGGTGGGAGTGGGATGAGAAACATCTGAGTAAAATGGGAAACTCATAGGTCTTGGAGTCAGGGGAGTTGGTCCCAGGCCTGGCTCTGCTATTAACTAGCTGTGTGACCTTAAGCAAGTCACTTGCCTTCTCTGAGCATCAGTTTCCTTCTCTGTACAATGAGGGAGAGAACCTGGTGAACTCTGGAGCAGATGAGATCTTTCCTTCCTGCTCCCTTCACCTCTGGGCCACCCTCTCCCTGTGTGCTCCACCCCCCGCAGCCAGTGCCTGCGTCTCTTTGTTGAAGGACTGTCCTGGGCTGCATCACCTCCCTGGCTTGTGCTCAGGAGGGAGCCCCGGAAGGACCTGGGAATTCACGGTCTCCTGGGGCAGATTTTTGTCAACAGCTAGCACGTGGGGAGCCATAGAATTTCCAGCTCCCTTGTCACCTGATCAGTACAGCTTTGAGATGTGTCAACCTAAATAACAGAGAGAGGCTCTCCAAAAGAAAAGGAATGTATTTGGAAATGGAGCATTGCTTTGGGAATATGCAACCATAGTAAACTATGTGGGTATTCAGGGAGGTAAAGGAAGACAGAGGTTTCTAAAGGGAAAAATGAGGAGGATTACATAATTGTCTTGAAATAATTATCCTTGGCTACAAAGATCAGTAACATGGTGACGCCAGTTCAAGTTTGGACAGGCAGTTGCCAGGCAGATGTCCTTGCAGAAGGAATTTTTGTGTAAGGTTGTGATTGGCCTTTGTGCAAGGCTGTGGTTTTGCAGTCTTTTGTGATAGTTTTTGTTATCAGGCATACAGGCATGAGAACCATCTCTTCGTGGCCTTCTCTGGCTCTATTTGTCAGGTTTTTGTTTGTTTGTTTTGTTTTTAAATGTTAGTGACTGTTTGGCCGGGCACGGTGGCTCACGCCTGTAATCCCAGCAGTTTGGGAGGTCGAGGTGGAGGGATCACTACAGGTCAGGAGCTCGAGACCAGCCTGGCCAGCATGGTGAAACCCTGTCTCTACAAAAATTAGCCGGGCGTGGTGGAGGGCGCCTGTAATCCCAGCTACTCAGGAGGCTGAGGCAGGAGAATTGCTTGAACCCGGGAGGTGGAGGTTGCAGTGAGCCGAGATTGCACCACTGCACTCCAGCCTGGGTGACAAGAGCGAGACTCTGTCTCAAAAAATGTCAGTGACTGTTCTAATTCTGACAACTTGCATAGGTGTGACCCACGCTGCTTCCAGAGCTAAGCTCCCTCCAGGACTGGGTCCCTACCTCCCTACCTGTGGTACATGGCTTGACATTACTCCTTTGTTTGGCCTCCATCTCTTCCTACTTCCAAAGAATTCCAAATAATCACTTTCACACAAATCCTAAACTCAGGGCCTGCTTCAGGGAATCCAACCTAAAACCATTTCCACCCTGACACTCCCTGTGTGACCTTGGGCAAGTTAGTTCCCCTCTCTGGGCCTCAGTCTCCCCATTCGGACAACAAAGACATTGAATGAGTTGATGCTCAAGGTCCCTTGTAGCTCTGGATCAGTGACTCTACAGTCGCCCATTCTCCAGCCTTGAGCACAGGGTTCCAGCCACCCACAACCCCCTGCCAAAATGCACGAATCCTGGCAATCTCTCCTTTCTTGGAATCCTGATCAGAAACGGGGTCAACAGGTCAGCCCTGCCATCCTGGATATCCCAGGCCACTCTGAGCCTCTCCTCAGGGCCAGCTTGGGCAGGAGGGGCTCCTGGGCTGGTGGGATGGTGTCCAAAGATGTCCTTAGAAGGAAGCCCAGGGGCCCAGTTTCCATGGTGACCAGAATTCGCTTTGAGCTGGTGAGGAACACACAGATCCATCTGACTGTGACTGCAGACCTGGCACTGGATACTGGCCTTCAGTCCAAGGTAGCCAAAGGTTTCATACAGGGACTGGCCACAATAGTAACCCTTACCCCGCTGGAGAACTTTGAATGGGTTTTGCTGCCATGCTCAGAAATATCCCAGATGTCTACCATTCACTCAAATCCCCTTGCTTAAACTTTCCAGGCAAGAGGTAGGAGGAAGGAGCGTGGGTGTTTAGCAAACTCTTTTACGGTCCCACCCACTAGGGACTCCATCAGGACAGCCTGGGACTGGAGGACCTGGGTTGAAATCCTGAGTGCAGCTGCAGCTGACCCTGCAGCCTCCTTCCATCACATAACCTCACTGTGCTCCTTTAGTAGGATGGTGGATGGAAAAAGCAACCATTTAGCATCAGGCAAACTGCAACTGCCTTTGCAAAATTATGACTGAGACAGTGAAGATCTAACCTAACCAACTCTATTTTGCTTCTAACCTCTAAGCTGTCCTCGTTCATTCCTGGGCGTTGACAGAACTAACTTTGGGAGGAACTTAGTTTATAGTTTATGGTTTAAAACAAAGACAATAACAGCCCTTTACCAAAACAAACTTCCTTCTTGCCCGGGGACTAGACTGCCTTTGTAGGGAGTAAGAAATTAGCCACAAGATTAGAAATAATAGTTTAGAAATCATGCAGCTGGAGGCTACAAGATTCTGACCCTCCCTAAACTGCTCCTAACCTCAGTGCTTGAGATATTTTGCAGGCCCTGCACTTGGTGGATCAGCCGGCACCACCCAGATCCATAAACTGGCTCATCTGATCTTGTGGCCCCCACCCAGGAACTGACTCAGCACAGGAGGACAACCTCAACTCCCTACAATTTTATCTCTGACCTGACCAGTCAGCACCCCTAGCTCACTGGCTTCCCACCACTGACCAAGTTGTCCTGAAAAACTGATCCCGGCCGGGCGCGGTGGCTCAAGCCTGTAATCCCAGTACTTTGGGAGGCCGAGACGGGCGGATCACGAGGTCAGGAGATTGAGACCATCCTGGCTAACACGGTGAAACCCCGTGTCTACTAAAAAATACAAAAAACTAGCCGGGCGAGGTGGCGGGCGCCTGTAGTCCCAGCTACACGGGAGGCTGAGGCAGGAGAATGGCGTGAACCCGAAAGGCGGAGCTTGCAGTGAGCTGAGATCCGGCCACTGCACTCCAGCCTGGGCGACAGAGCGAGACTCCGTCTCAAAAAAAA